>NC_090732.1:27857938-27887938 GCF_036898095.1 Palaemon carinicauda | reverse complement strand
TTTTTCTGGGTTCAGGCGGTAAGGAGCCTGCTTTACTGGACGAGCATCACCTACCTCAACATCATATTCAAGCCATGAAGTAAGCCCTGGAGCCTCTCTAAACACTTCTGGAAAAGCCGTTATCAAACATAACAAGTCTTTCTTCTGGACTTCATCCAGATGTTCCAACTAAACATTTGCTTTATTAAAAATCTCAACATTAGTTCTTAAATTCTCTACAGATACATGGTCATCAACATTATCATAAAACACAGTAGCTAGAGGACATGGCATTTCATAAACAATATTTAATGGACTTAGATTTCTACCTTCATATTTCTTTAATCTATTAATGTGAAAAATTCTACTCTTCCTAGTAGAACCTGGAGAATCTAATTCGTAATAAAAGTCAGACACCTTTCTTAATACCTTCCATGGACCTTTAAATCTGGGTTTCAGAAAACTATAAGGGTCCATATCTAAAACCAGAACCAGATCTCCAGATTCGAAAGAACGACTAACTGCCTTACGATCATGGAATGTCTCATACTAGCCTGGGAAGCTTCCAGATTACCTTTGGCAAACTTCCAGGCACCACTCAATCTATTTTTCAAATTAGATAAAAATATATTTAGATTTTGAATTTGTTTTCGTCCCCCAATCAACACTTCAAATAACACTTCTAAAAGACCTCGAGCCTCATGACCATACACCAATCTGAATGGAGAAACACCAGTAGATTCATTTGGGTGAGTTCTTATTGCGAATAACGCATAAGGTAGTTCCTTATCCCAACTACTCTCCCTTTCATAACAGTACTGGCCAATTATACTTTTTAAGGTTTGGTGGAACCTTTCCGCAACCCCTTGACTTTCAGGATGGAATGGGACACTGGTAATGTGCTGAATGGCCAGTTCAGCACACCTGTCCTTGAAGTACTTGGAAGTAAAGTTAGTACCACAATCTGATTGAATGGTACAAGGAAACCCATAACGACAAAAATATTCTACCAACTTTTCCCAGACAGCTTTTGACGTTACTTTCCTAAGAGGGAAAGCCTCTGGGAACCGAGAAGCCCTATCCATCACAGTTAATAAATACATATATCCCGATAGAGTTCTAGGTAAAGGACCAACAACATCAATGACAATCTCTGCAAATGGTTCACCAATTACAGTGATGGGTTTTAATGGAGCTTTTCGCAATACCTGATTAGGTTTACCCATGACCTGGCACGTCTCACAAGTTCGCAAGAACTGCTTAATACACCTTCTCATATTAGGCCACCAAAATAGCTTGGTTAATCTCTTAAAAGTCTTTGTTACCCCAAAGTGTCCCGAAAAAGGATCCTCATGAGCTAACTGCAGCAATTCGTCTCTGAATTGTTTAGGTACCAAAATTTGCTTATGATACTCTGAGGATTCCATAAGAGCAGAACGGCTTAATCTACACAATAATCCTCTCTCAGATATAAAACAGGGCTTAGAAATATCATCCCCCTCAGTTATTTCCTCATCAAATTCATCATGCTGAGCTTTTATAAAATCAGCCCTATTCCATGCTCTAACTACCTTACTACTACCACTACTTCCTACAGACTCGAGCCTTCCTACTGCTACATCTACTTGTAGAGGGTCTAAATGTAAATCCTCCCCGTTCATCAAGAGGTTACGCCCTTTTATCTGGGAGCGAGTAGTTACAGCAATTGGTAATTTATTTAAAAGTTAAAATGGGAAACAATTCTTGTCCCTCCACATTACACAAGTCATTTCCTAGGATACCATCTATCCCAGGAATAGGTAGTTTATCAACAATGGCCAGATTAATATTTTTTACGACACCCAATATGTCAATCTCTCCTTCAACCACAGGAGCCGACACAACAGTGTCCGGAAAACCACTTAAAATAATATAGTTAGCGGTCTTCACGTTAAGAGGCAACCTACTTCTTAACAATAAAGATAGAGCAGCACCTGTATCCCTTAAAAATTTTACATTTATAACTTCCTTCTCAAATCTCAGTTTACCTGGCCAAATATACTTATTAAATGACAGTCACATGGGGGAATCATTCTCTATTACCTTTGTTACCATTTTCTTCATTCTCTACAGATTGTTGAGAAGCCTTAACATTATTCACCACAGCAATAGGAGAAGTAGCCTGCCTCTGTAAATAACTCTGACGAGCAAAACAATTAGCTTGGATATGTCCTGTCTTATTACACCAGTAACAGGTTCTTCTACTTCCCACACCACTTGTTATAGTACGACTAGGATGGGCATTATTAGTATTTGCAAAGTTCCTATTTACAAAATTACCACTGGGATTACCGTTTGGTTGATTTTTTACCTGAAAATTGGAATTTGCTTTAGAGTTAGAGTCAGCCTGGAAATTAGAATTATCTTGGTTAACGAACACTCTTTTTACCCTCCCAGTTACCCTTGACCACAGGGAAATTACCCCTGACGTTCTCAGTACCAACCTTATGGGTCAATATATATTCATCACTCAACTGAGCAATTCTGGGAAAAGAAGTCACTTTCAAGTCTTCTAAATGAACTCTTAAATCTTTAGCACACGATTTTTTAAAATCTTCAATCAATATCAACTCTTTCAAGGCCGCCAAAGTAGTAACTTGGCGACTCTTGAGCCAATCATCAAAATGCTCCTGCTTTACACGAGCAAACTCCATAAAAGTCATGTTCGGGGTTTTGTTAAAATTCCTAAACCTCTGCCTGTAGGCCTCGGGAACCAAATCATAAGCTTTTAATATCAAAGCTTTCACTTTCTCATAATCCCGAGATACTTGCTCCTCTATGGCATTATAAACCTTCTGAGCCTTGCCCAGTAAGCGACATTGAATCAACACTGTCCAGACCTCCCTAGGCCAAGACAACCTAGAAGCAACCCTTTCAAAAGCCTTAAAGAATTCAGGCCCATTCTCCTCGGTAAAACAAGGTACAAGTTTTAGAGCATCCCCAAAACTAAACTTCTCCTCAATATCTTCATGGAACCGGGTACTCTCACACTTCTTACCTTGCTGGATCTTGGCCAGCTCTAACTGCATGCTAAGCATCGTTCTCTCATGTACTCTGATTCTCTCAAACTCCTCGAACTCTAAATTCTTTAGTTCCAACATGTTCTGGAAGTCCTTTACTAGTGGCTTATTTTCCCCTTTGACCGAACGAGTAGGAACAGCTGGAGACACATTATCAGTACGAGGAACCCCCTCAGTTTGACTTTAACCATCAGGCAGACTGCCATATCCTTCAAAAATCAGTCCATATTGAGACGGATCCTGAAAAAGATTCAATCCAGGAGCCCCTTCTACATCAGACTCACTCATGCTTTCACTAGTTAATTCATCAGCAGTTTGTTTAAGTTCACACAGCCTATTCTTTACCAAATTATATACGTCCATTTTCCATTCCCTATTTGTCAAAGAAATGCCTAACGACCTAGCACAAGCTTTCAAATTTTCTTTAGTCAGAGCACTAAAATACCTAATAAGATTCTCAGAAACCAAAAATTCGGCAGGGTTAAACTCTACATCAGACATTGTGAAAAAGAAAAGAAGGAAGGTGATGAGGCACAACAAAAATAAATACTGAAAAATCTCACCCAGAGCGCAGTCTGGCAACTCGCACCACCAATTGAGTTTGTCCTGGATCCTGTCACGGTCCCCAAAATATGTTACGAACTCCCTCTAGGAGGAAGCCATAACGGGTTCTTTTATCTTATTCACAAATCCAGTGACAAAAACACAAATCAGTAGGAGCGAGGAAAACCAGAAAGACACAAGGGCAAAAATTTCACAATATTAATTATAACAATAAATGTACTAACACTGATGGCTCACAGAAAGTAACAATTTGATCAATTACAATATGCCATCGATTAACTCAATGAGTCACCTAAAGCTAAAACTAGACCCTACTCATAGTGAGGAAATCATATCTTTAATGTTAAGGGACCCAAAACCTTTACCCACCACGCTAACCTATTATTAAATAGAAAGGAAAGAAGTGGAAGAACATAAAAAAAGAAACAATAATCCTACCTATGACACAATAATCTAAACCTTAGTATTAAAGTACACAATCTTATGACACTCATATTAAACCTTCAACGGCTTTGACAATAATTAAAATTACATTCCAAAAAGCCTGTAAAGACATTTTACAAAAAACAGTCATGCACACAGAACATATAACAAAAAATTACCCCACTCGAGTCCACACAAAACTGCGTGAGAAATTAGAAAAAAAATTTATACAGAAAAATAAATTATATTTATTTTTGTACAGCAGCTAGCTCCCCACCCTCCTCTGCCCCTGGAGGGGCGGCGAGAGGAGTCTCTGCCTGAGCCTCTACCTCTCGGACGAAAGGTAGTTGACTGACGCTCGTAGGCAGGGGTAAAGGCTGGTGATTGTGACACCACTGGTTGGGGGACCAACTGAAAGTCTGTTGCGGCTGAGAGACCACTTGGGGAGTAGCGGGAGCCGGAAACTGGCGTTTTTGTTGACGCTGCTGGGGTCTTGGTTTGGAGGATTTGGAAGATTTCCTCTTAGGCTGAGGGCCTTCATCCTGGGAGGATTGCCTCTTTCTCGACATGCCCCATTTGTTGAGAAAGTTCCTATTCTCGGAGGTGGCCTTGTCGACGATCTCTTTCACCAAGTCAGAGGGAAAGAGATGTTTACCCCAGATGTTTGAGGAGATAAGTTTCCGGGGTTCGTGTTTCACTATCGCGTTGACAAACACGAACTCTCTGCAGGTTCTTCAGGACCTGATGAAGCTGTACAGGTCCTTTATCACGGTCACTAGGTGGGTTTTTGCCAGAACCATATAGAGGTCCGGGACCCTAACGTCCCCAGCCATGACCTCGAGCTGAATCTGGAGAGACAGGGAGGGAGCCAGTCTCTCCTTGGTCTCTTGCTCCCGACGAAGAAGGTGGTCGTTCAATTTCGGGAGGTCCTAGTTAAACTGACGTCCGGCTACATCAGGGTCCAGCTTCCCAACCGTGAAGGTGTACTGGATATCTTTCCAGAACCTGTCGTCGGGGGGAAGGGCAAGGGAGAGTGGCCTATACTCCTCCAGGGTAGGACAGGGTTTTCCTTCTTCCACCGCCTTCATGAATGCATGGAAGGCTTTTTCCACGAAGGGGAAGGATGCGGAAGAGGGAGCAAGAAAGGACGGGTGCTTCTTGCTTAGAGCTGTCATTTTCGAGTTGGTGAAGCCGCGGCTCTTCAGGCAGTCTGCCAGCAAAGCTTGGGCCTTTGAGTGATCAAACACGATCACCTCCTTAGACTCAGTCTCCTCCTTGGAGGCCGGTTCGGTCTTAAGTCGGACGTAACAGTCCGGGTAAGCTTCGAAGTTCGGGAAGAATTCCACTTCTTCCAGGAGGATAGACCCAAGCTTGTCGTTTATGAAAATCTTGCCAGTTGTGATTGGCATATGCTCGGTGTATCTCCAAGGGTTAGACTCCGAGCAGGAAGGAAGATCCTTAACCGAGATCTTCTTTGGTTGCCTCAATTCCAAGAAACGATTTGTAATCTGGCCGGAATGCTTACTAAGCCTCTCGTCCATTAAGGCCACCAATACCCGGATGGCATCTTCGGTGGCAGGCAGCACGGGCTGCGGTGCCGCAGAGGTAGAGGGGACTGGCTCCTCGGTCACTACAGGAGCTGCCGGAGGTGGAGGGGCGGCCTCGCCCTCCAAATCAGGGTATTCCATCTGATCCTCTTCATTCTCCGGATCCTCGCCCATGAGGGTCCTTTCGGTGTCGTCGGACACGTCCGACATCTTCTCCACCTCGTCTAGACTACACTTGCTAAGCGTAGTCTCGATGTCTGGTTCAACGTTCACTTGAACCAGTGGGATCTGATCCTGGGGGATCACAGAGTCTGCCGACGCTTTCGGAAAAAGGATGGCCCTCATCTTCTCGTTGAGGAGATACGGTCCGGCAGAGTTATTCTGGAAACCGCGCACCCACCTGCGCAGTTTCTCTCGAGCATTGTCCCTGGCTTCTAAAGACGGGGGGTTGTCAAGTCCCTCGTCGAGGAGGCCTTTGCAGACTGGGCAGGAGACTGGATCCCAGCATTTGAGGTTGCCCTTCTTTGCAGTACAAGGGGCGTGCGTCCGACACGCACCATGCCCGTAAAAGTCCGGGCGGCAGACCAAGCAGAAGGGGCTTTAGCATTTCACATACTCCTCCTGTAAAAGAAAGAGAACATGAGTACATGGAAATAGAGTCATGACTTACATTACTCTTAAATTAAGATTCCTTAAACTAATTCTTAACTTAGAATTGTGTTATGTGAGCTCCGGATAGGTGAGCTATAAAAGAAGTAGGAAGACACATACTTGTGAATCCCGTCTAGCCAGGTACCGCGACCTTTTCAGCTGGTAATTCCTTAAAACTGGAGGTTATAGGAGGGGGAATAGTATCCCTATGGGGAAGCCCGCCTAGGCTTCCTTATAAAGGAATTGTCTGCAGGGTAGAGAAGGTCTGAGATCGCTCAGAACTTAGATAAAAGAGGGGAAAAGCGATAAACACCTCAATATTGGAAAGGTCCCGGTAAGGGACTGCACTGAGAAGCACAGAGTATGCTGGAAATTTGTATGGTATACTCATACAGCTCAGAGACTGTCTTCAGGGTATGAGATAGCAAACAAGATCAGTCTGGCTATATGCATGTATAGGTCGACTGCCGGTACGGGGCCGGCAGCTGGGGGGAAGGGGTGCTAATCCCTGGAAGCCGTGTTGCTTTGCAGGCAAACCGGAGGCCTGGTCCGGCGGGGTGAATCCATCAAGGCTATGCTCCTAGTAGCAGAGAGGTAGGAAACACTTATAGCGGCGACCGCCGGCACGGCGGCAGGTCACCGGCACGGCGGGAGGTCGCCGGCACGGCGGGAGGTCGCCGGCACGGCGGCAGATCGTCGGCGATGGTGAACCTAACTGGGTACATAAGATGGAAGGTGTCTGAGAAGCCGACAGCAGCGGCGGCGGCGGCGGCGGGGCCAGCGGCTCGGCGGCAGCAGCTGGCAGAAGCAGCAGGCGGTAGCAGCCGGCGGCAGCAGCTGGCGGCAGCGGCGGTTGTCGCCGACAGCGGCGGCGGAGGCCGGCTACCGCCACTGGATGATACTCAAACAGGAAGTCCTATGAAGTAGGAAGGTCACCGGGTGTGCTGACGACTTGCGGCGGCAAGGGACGGCGGCAAGGGGCGGCGGCCCACGGCAGCCGGCAGGGTGTTGCCTTAGGTAAACCTGAGATAGGAAGGTCCTATATAGTAGGAAGTTACCTGACGTGGCGGTGGCGGTCGCCGGCAGGCGGCGGGGGTCTCCGGCAGGCGGCGGAGGTCGCCGGCAGGCTGTGGCAGTGGACCAGCACCATGATAGGAGAGAGAAAGGGAAGGAGGGAAGGAGAAAGGGTAATGTCCGATACCCAACTGGCTTTCCTCCGGAAGGAGTGTAGTCATGATAGGGGTGGGGGACCCTATCATCCCATGGCAGGGAGCTGGCAGACGGCTGGGTTTCCAAGGTAATTCAAGGGAGGATCAGAGAACACTCTAGGCATGGGGGGGGAGGGTGATCTCCTGCTGGAAGGGCGGCCGCTAACACAACCTCATAGTTCGACTATAAGGGGGAAGTGTAGCAGAGCGTCCACCTAGGCAGGAGAGCGCAGCTTAACCTACCATTCCCCCCGAGAGGGAATTGTAAGACAGCAGACAGGGGTGTGAAGGCAAGCTGACACAGAGAATAGAGTGGGGTAGGGGAGGTGGGATGATTGGGGCAGAAGGGATCGTGACTCTAAAGCTCCCAGAGGGTGGGGGAATCTGTTTTCTATACTACCCAGGTAGGAGAGAGGCACTCTCCAACCCTAGGGTAGGTTAGCTCAGATTAGGAACAGAACTGGTGTAATGTCCTAAACTATAATAAAACAGAAACCCCCAAGGCCTAACCTAAACCAGGAATTCTCCTCCTAGATTAGGTAAGGCTGGGGAAGTACCGCTAGGCTACAGGAGGAAGGGACAAGTCCCAACCAAGAGCAGTCTAGGGGGGAAGGGCTAGGCCCCCCCCCACCTACAATCTCAGTCGATATCCCAGGGGAAAGACGTTCCTTAGGGGTGGACTGGGATGAACGATAAGTACTCTGGGGTTCTGACCGAAATCCCCCCATACACTATGGGAGGGAAGAGGGAAGAACTACCTAACCCTACCTACCCGAAGTGTTTCGGGTAAGGGGCTAAGAAAGGCAAGGCTACCCAGAGGGAGGTACATAGGGTAAGGGAGATAAGGAAGCATACAAGGATCCCAGCGTTGGGTTAGGTATGGCCTAGTTGGACCAGGCACCGTTCCCTGTATGGTTCCCCAGAGGCGAAAATATGTACAACATGGAATCTTGTATATGTTTAAAAAATGCCTAAATCTTCATAAAATAACACTAGGAACACTCATATGCAGAAGTAAATATGAATACTAGGCTGCGGCCTATGCTAGGCATAAAGGCTAGTATGGGGTCGACTGGCTAGGAGCGCCGAAGACCACAACGGCAAAAATGAACTATTCCTAAATTGAAGACTAATTAACCTAAGATAAATTAGTTATAAGGCCGTGAAGGCTATGCAGGCTAACTAAGCCTATATCTTCATTTTTGGGCTCAAGCCATGAGGTCCTGATGGAAGGTTCCTTCAGTACCTTCCTAGGGTATATTTAACTACAGTGGATATTCCCAGAGAATTAAACTAAAGGTTATCACAGAATTCTAACTTCTGGAGCGAGTACCGTAAAGGTTTCCCTCTAGGATATCGTATATCAACAGGGGACGCATGTATTAACACGCCACATAGCTATCTGCACCCATATAGAGTTAACACTTCGATATGGAAAGGTGGAGAATAACTGGGGAGCCGTTCCACAGTTACACTCATCCGTGGCTGCTTTTGGTACTGGAGACGTAAACAAACGGGCGCCATTGCTAAATGACGTCACGTCCGTCCCCATCCTTCTGCCTGTAGCTTCTCGCTTAAGCCGGATTTTCCTAAGTGCGTTTTTCATCTGCTTACATCGCCGTTATGCCGCTACCTTCAGCCTCGCCTTCTTCAGGAAAGTTGAGTACCAGGTCCCAGTATTGTTTAAATAAGCTCTAGCCGTAAAGTAACTTCTACTTTTCGTAAAATATTGAGTTTTGTGGCAGAGCTGTGCCGATACCGGACGCGCCATTTTATGGCGTCGCTGTTCATGTTGCATGCTTTATTTAGTTAGCCAGAACAGCCCTCTCCGGTCATTTACCTAATCAATATTATTAGTTATTTAGTCTTCATTGCTAGGAATTACTTATATCGTGTTTTAGCGCTCATCAGACTCGGTCGCCGTTCGACCCCATACTAGATCGCTAGTTTAGCCCCTAGGCTGGACAGCCTAGTGCTTGTTTTCATGCATGATATTTACCAGTGTTCCTAGGTTAAGTTATGAAGATTGTGGCATTATTAAACATACTATTAACTGTGATGTAATTGTTTTCGCCTTCGGGGACCATATAGGGGACTGTGTTGATTGAGTATCATTCCATCCTAACCTAATCTAGGAACCCCTATATGCTCCCTATCCTCCTGCCTGCGGGCATTCCCTCTGTGTAGTCTTGCTTCCCCTTTTATATAGGGGAATTTTGGCTACAAACAGAGTATTTTTTGCTTCTCTGCCTACCCTAAGGGAATGACCCTCCCTTAGGGTCGGACCGAGAAATAAGGAACAGCTCTGCCCTTCCTCAGTTGCACCTGGTTGGGTTACTCCTTCCTCCCTGCAACTTGCGATGTGTCTTTCAAGCTTTCCTAGCCTAGGAGTTAGCCCTCCTTCCCTAGGTTAAGCTCTGTGGGTTGACTCTGCCCTATTATAGTTTGAGACGGTACTCCTGTACCGTTCTCATTCTGGGCTACCTAACCTAGGTTAGGGAGCGTTCTCCCTTACCTTGGTGGCCGTTCTCATACAGAGTCTCCTCTATAGAAAGACCCCTTTTCTTCCCCCTCCCCACCTATCCCTTTGGTGTAGGCTTGCCTACACACATCTGTCCTTAGTCCTACAACTCCTCCCTTGGGTGGAGTGGTAGGGCTAACATTGTTCTCCTGCTGAGCTGGCCGCTCTGGTACACATACCCTTCATAGCATTCTATGGGGGTGGTTGCCAGCAGCGGTCCAGCCGGTGGGAGATTCCCCCCTCTTGAGTGCCCTCTAACCCTCCCTTGAGTTACCCCAGGCACCCGGCCGACTGCCGGCTCCCTGCCGCCGGATGCTAGGAGTATCCACTCCTATCATGAGTGCACTCTCTCCGGAGGGATGCCGGAGGGGTATGAGATCTTACCCCTTCCATCCCTCCTTACCTTTTTCTCTTCCTATCCTGGTGCCGGTCCTTTGCCGCCTCTACTGCCGGCGATAACCGCCACTACCTCAGGTGACATTCTTTCATAAGATGCCCTCCCCCTCTAAGACGTCAGCCTTCCGTGTGCCGGAGGCTGCCGCCTTCCGTCGACATACAGCCGACGTTCCACCCCTCTTTTTACCTAGTAACAGCTGGCCGACTTTTGGAGCCGGCCACCGGCGTGCCGGCATTGATTGCCGGCAGTCTAGGTATACAACCATATACATATCTATCTTATGAATTGATCCAAGCTCACCAGGCCGTCAGCCTTCGGCTGCCGGAGCCTCCGCCCCCTGCCGGAGACCCGCCGCTGTGCCGGCGGTCGCTACGATGGTATTATACTTTAGATACTCAGTGTGTCTGTCTTGATGCCTTCCACCCTGTAGGACCGGCCTCCGGCATTCCGTCGGTCTGCCGGCACCCTCCTGAGACGTTAAGGGACATGCATCCCTTAACTTACCTGCTGACAACATGCCGACAGTCAAAATGCTGCAGTCAGATGGCTTGGCCACTTCTATATATAGGTATTGTCTTACCATCCAAGATTGTGGCTATGCTGTTTGATTGCACATTACAATATTCCAGCATACTCTGTGTGTCTTAGTGCAGCCGATTGCCGGAACCTACATTTAATAAAGGGTTTCTCCTATACCCCTCCTACTCCAGGGATCTGAGTGGTCTCAGACCCTGCTACACCCTGCGGGCAATTTCTGTTAGAAGCTTAGCTCGGCTTATTCATATGGAATCCCGTTTTGTGACCTTCGGCCAAAAAAGAAATTGCCTACAGATAAGGTTACGGTAACCGACTGGGCGGGATTCACAAGTATGTGTCTATCTACTTCCTTTCCCGCTCATTATTCTTAAGCAGTAAAATGCCTTGTAAATTAATTTAATGTTTAAAAATTTAGATTAAGATATCTTAATTTTAGAGTAATGTAAGTCATTCTCATGCCTTCCATGTACTCATGATCTCTTTCTTTTACAGGAGGAGTATATGAAGTGTGAAAGCAACTTCTGCGGGGTGAAGCGCCCGGACTTCTACGGGCACAAGGCGTGCCGGACCAACGCCCCCTGCGCCGC
Organism: Palaemon carinicauda; assembly: GCF_036898095.1. Lineage (NCBI taxonomy): Eukaryota > Metazoa > Arthropoda > Malacostraca > Decapoda > Palaemonidae > Palaemon > Palaemon carinicauda. Next base: position 27,876,465 of record NC_090732.1, on the reverse strand, counting down.
CAAGAAATGCGACCTGAAGTATTGGGATCCGCAGAACTGCAAAGTCTGCAAGAGTCGTTTGGTCGAGGCGTTCGACGATCCTCCTTCTGCGGAGGCAAGGGACAACGCTCGAGAGAAGCTACGCAAATGGGTGCGTGGCTTCCAGAAGAACGCCACCGGACCGTATCTCGCCAACGAAGACTTGAGGGCCTTGCTTTTCCCAAAGGCATCCAAAGACTCTGTGGTCCCCCGTGATCAGATTCCCACCGTCCAGATCGTGGTGGAACCTGATATTGTCATGGCCCAGTCCATGCATGAGTGCCATCTAGATTCCGATAACGTGGAACGTATGTCGGAAGTGTCAGAAGAGACGGAGAAAAACCTCATGGGCGAGGAACTCGACTATGAGGAAGATCAGGTGGAATACCCTGATTCGGAGACCGAGGTCGCTCCCGCGCCTACTCCCGCAGCAACTCCTGCGCCGTCCGAGGAACCGGTTCCTCTGACTTCTGCCACCCCGGACCCTCTTCCATCGGCCACTCAGGAGGTCTTGAAGATGCTTGAAGCCCTCATGGAAAGAAAACTACGAGAAACCCAGGAGCAATTCCGGACTACTCTAGTTAATCTTAAACAACCGAAACGGATTTTGGTTAAGGACCTCCCCACTTGCTTTGAAGCTAACCCATGGAGATATGCCGAGCATATGCCAATCACGACTGGAAATATCTACATCAGTGAAAGGGTTGGTTCTATCTTACTGGAAGAAGTGGAATTCTTCCCGAATTTCAAGGCTTATCCGGACTGTTACGTCCGGCTCAGGTCCGAACCAGCCTCAAAGGAAAAGACCGAACCGAAGGAGGTTATCGTGTTCGATCTCGCGAAGGCCCAGGCTATGTTAGCCCAGGCAGTGAAGAGTAGGGGTTTCACCAACTCCAAGATGCCGGCGCTTAGCAAGAAGCATCCAACCTTCGTTGCTCCGAATGCTGCGACTTTCCCCTTCATCGAAAAGGCCTTCACAGCGGTCTTAAAGGCAGTGGAGGAAGGGAAACCTTGCCCTGCACTGGAGGAGTGCAGACCCTTCTCCCTTACTGTTCCTCCCGATGATAGGCACTGGAAAGACGTCCAGTCGACCTTCACGGTAGGGAAACTAGAGCCTGACGTAGCCGGTCGTCAATTTAATGAGGACCTCCCAAGGCTAAATGATCACCTCCTTCGTAGGGAACAGGATACGAAGGAGAAGCTTGCCGTGTCGCTGTCCCTCCAGGTACAGCTAGAACCTATGGCCGGGGATACTAGAGTCCCGGACTTTTATATGGTCCTAGCCAAATCGCACTTGGCAACGGTGACGAAGGACCTACATAACTTCACCAGGGCTCGTAGAGCCTGTCGTGAATTCGTATTCGCCAACGCGACGGTGAAAAACGAACCCCGGAGGCTGATTTCCTCCAATATCTGGGGTAAGTATCTCCTTCCTTCCTCTCTGGTGAAAGAGATTGTAGACAAGGCCGCCACGGAGAATAGGAACCTTCTCCACAAGTGGGACATGTCAAGGAAGAGGAAATCCTCTCAGGACGATGGCCCTCAGCCTAAGAGGAAACCTCAGAAGCCTAAACCCCAGCAACGTCAACAGAGACGACAGTTTCCGGGTACCGCTACTCCCCAAGTGGCCACACAGCCACAACAGACCTTTCAGTTGGTCCCCCAACCAGTGGTGTCGCAGTCACCGGTCTTTACCCCTGCATATGAGCAACACGCTACTACCTTTCGTCCCAGAGGTAGGGGCTCAAGAAGAGGTTTCGGCAGAGATTCGTCTCGCCGACCCTCCAGAGGCAGAGGAGGAAGGGGAGCTAGCGGCCGAGGTGGCAAACCCTCGGGACACCAGAATCAATGAATGTCTTCCGGTGGGAGAAAGACTCCGCCAATTCCAGGATCGTTGGACCTTCGATCCCTGGGCGCACAGTATCGTCAAGAAGGGACTAGGCTGGAGCTGGACTCCACCACCCCCAGCCTTCCAGCAATTCTTCCAACAGTCAACCCCCCTCCTGGAAGAATATGTCCTAAAACTCTTGAACAAGAAGGTGATCAGGAGGGTAAAGTCAACCAGGTTCCAAGGGAGACTATTTTGCGTTCCCAAGAAGGACTCCGACAAACTCAGAGTCATTCTAGACTTATCCCCTCCCAACAAGTTCATTGCGAACAAAAAGCTCAAGATGCTGACTCTGCAACAAATAAGGACCCTTCTGCCTCAAGGGGCCTACACGGTCTCCATAGATTTGGCGGACGCCCACTGGCACGTTCCAATGAATCATTACGCTTCCTCCTACCTAGGATTTCGACTCCAAAGGAAAAGTTACGCCTTTAGGGCCATGCCCTTTGGGCTCAACGTGGCTCCACGGATCTTCACCAAGCTGGCAGACGCCATCGTCCAACAACTCCGTCTTCAGGGCGTCCAAGTGATGGCCTACCTAGACGACTGGCTAGTCTGGGCGACATCACCCGAAGATTGTGTAAGAGCCTGCAACAAAGTCACCCAGTTCCTAGAGCATCTGGGATTCAAGATAAACACCGAGAAATCTCGCCTCTCTCCAGCTCAGAAGTTCCAATGGTTTGGAATCCATTGGGATCTTCAGTCACACCGCCTTTCCATTCCACAGAAGAAAAGGAAGGAAATAGCAGGGTCTGTCAGAAGACTTCTAAAATCCAAACGGATCTCAAGACGACAGCAGGAACAAGTTCTCGGCTCTCTACAGTTCGCCTCTGTGACAAACCCAGTGCTTCGCGCACAGCTAAAGGATGCCGCGAGAGTCTGGAGACGTTTCACATCCATCGCTCGAAGAGACCTCAAGAGACGGCTTCCAAACAGACTTCTCTCACTTTTAAAGCCATGGTCGGAAGCAAAGGCCCTGAAAAGGTCCATTCCTCTTCAACACCCGCCTCCATCGATCAACATCCACACGGACGCTTCACTGGAGGGTTGGGGAGGTCACTCCCACCAACGACAGGTTCAAGGAACATGGTCTCCCCTATTCAAGACGTTTCACATCAACATCTTGGAGGCCATGGCGGTTCTTCTCGCCCTGAAGAAACTATCCCCGCCTCCCTCGATCCACATTCGTCTGACTCTGGACAACTCGGTGGTAGTCAGATGTCTCAATCGTTAGGGCTCGAGATCGCCCCAGATAAATCAGGTGCTTCTTCCGATCTTTTGTTTGGCAGAAAAGAAGAAATGGCACCTGTCTGCAGTTCACCTACAAAGATTCCGCAATGTGACGGCGGACGATCTATCAAGGACAAGCCCAATAGAGTCGGAATGGTCTCTAGACGCAAGGTCATTCTTCTTCATCACTCACCAAGTCCCGGAACTTCAGATTGATCTCTTCGCGACGAGCGACAACAATCAACTTCCTCGATATGTGGCCCCGTACGAGGACCCCAAGGCAGAAGCAGTGGATGCCATGTCACTGGATTGGAACAGATGGTCCAGGATATACCTGTTCCCTCCCCCCAAACTTCTGCTGAAAGTCCTCTCCATACTGAGAACCTTCAAAGGGACAGCGGCCCTAGTGGCTCCCAAGTGGCCCCGGAGCAATTGGTACCCTCTGGTCCTGGAGCTGCATCCAACGCTGATTCCCCTACCGGGCCCAGTTCTCTCCCAACAAGTACAGAAGTCGACTGTCTTCGCTTTATCACTGAAAGTCAGGGACCTTCATATCATGATTTTCTCTCCTTAGCCGCAAGGAAAAGGTTTGGAATCTCGAAGAAAAGTCTAGACTTCCTCGAGGAATTCAAGACTGAATCTACATGACGGCAATACAAATCTTCCTGCAGAAAGTGGGTCTCATTCGTCAATACAAAAAATCCTACGGAAATAACCATTGATTTTTGTATGTCCTTCTTCATTCACCTTCATGGACAAGGCTTAGCAGCCAACACGATTTCCACCTGTAAATCGGCTTTGACTAGACCACTCCTGTACGGCTTCCAGATTGATCTGTCCAGTGATATCTTAAATAAATTACCAAAGGCATGCGCTAGACTACGCCTAGCACCTCCGCCAAAACCTATCTCCTGGTCCCTGGACAAGGTGCTCCATTTTGCCTCTAACCTGGACAACGATTCGTGCCCTCTAAAAGACTTGACTCAAAAAGTTATCTTCCTTTTTGCTCTCGCCTCGGGAGCCCGAGTCAGTGAAATAGTGGCATTATTAATAAAAGAGGGTCATATCATATTCGCAGATACAGGAGAACTTACCCTCTTCCCCGATCCGACGTTTCTCGCTAAGAATGAAGTACCCACCAAGAGATGGGGCCCTTGGAGAATCTGCCCCCTGAAGGAAGATGTCTCTCTATGCCCAGTGGAGAGTCTTAAGGTCTATCTTCGAAGAACTTCAGACTTCGGTGGAGGACAACTCTTCAAAGGAGAAACATCGGGTAGTAACTTGTCACTGAAACAACTAAGAGCGAAAATCACCTACTTCATTCGCAGAGCGGATCCTGACAGTACACCCGCGGGTCATGATCCTAGAAAAGTCGCGTCTTCTCTGAACTTCTTCCAGAGCATGGATTTCGAAAGCCTCAAGAGCTTCACAGGATGGAAATCGTCGCGCGTTTTCTTCAAGCACTACACAAAGCAAGTGCACGAAGTTAAACATTTCGTGGTAGCCGCAGGTAGTGTTATGAAACCTGCCGTTTAACTCTGCATAGAACAGTGAGTTACTTGGGACTTTAACTCTAAGGGTGCCTGTGTTGACCCTTTTGTGATACATAGTGATTTCATGGACACTTAGTGTTTCTAATAGACTGTTTTTTCCAAGGTGAAATGTCATGGACTTTACATGAGTGCCACATGCTCTAGGGCATGATGTGTTTCCTTTGAAAAAGACTGACGTTCCTCTGGAACTTGTGTTTCTAAAAGTGAAATTTCTTTTCAGATTCAAGATTGAAGTCTTTATTTTCTATGTACATTATTCTTTATTATTGTAAATAAACTTTACATTTATTGTTGCTATTGTTATCACAATAATCTGCAATCTTTGAAATAAAATGTCTATTTTATTACATGTGCGTCTCTCTCCGCTCCTATTATTTATTATGAAATATACGATTGTCATAGTTTCATTTACCCCTTTCCTTCTGAAAGAGAAGAATAATATATATATATATATATATATATATATATATATATATATATATATATATATATATATATATATATATATATATAGTATATATATATAATTGTATTATATATATAATTGTATTATATATTCACTCATGCTTTGATAATATTCCTACCTGAATATTAACCTTCGTCCTGCCTTCGAGACCAGATTGATCACTCCTCCAGGGAGTGTAGTAAATGTTAATCACTTACCTATGCTTGATGATATTCCTACCTGAATATTAACCTTATGTCTTGTCTCCGAGTCCTGCACGAACTCTCCGCAGGGTGAGTAGCTCTTCAATGATCGCTTCGAGATATTAGCATGGTCCACCAGGACTTCTCTGCCAGGGGGGCAGGAAGCTGGTTCTACACGGAATCTCTAGTAAGGACATGTTACATACCTCTATTCAAAGCCCTTGGCACTTGCATAAAAAGGGGAAAATTTCCACGATACATTAATTCTCTGGTACACTTTCATCAGGACGTCAAGGCTTGAGCCCAAAAAACGGATTTTGAGCGAAGCGAAAAATCTATTTTTGGGTGAAAAAGCCATGACGTCCTGATGGACCCTCCCTTCTATTCTAGTCCAGCCTTTCAGGCCCCGCCCTGTCCTGCTGTATCATGGAGATTAGCAAGAAGCTGGCCTCAGGATGAGGACGGACGTGACGTCATTTAGCAATTGCGCCCGTTTGTTTACGTCTCGAGTACCAAAAGCAGCCACGGATGATTGTAACTGTGGAACGGCTCCCCAGTTATTCTCCACCTTTCCATATCGAAGTGTTAACTCTATATGGGGTGCAGATAGCTATGTGGCGTGTTAATACATGCGTCCCCTGTTGATAAACGATATCCTAGAGGAAAACCTTTAGGGTACTCGCACTAGAAGTTAGAATTCTGTGATAACCTTTAGTTTAATTCTCTGGGAATATCCACTGTAGTTAAATATACCCTAGGAAGCTACTGAAGGAACCTTCCCTCAGGACGTCATGGCTATCTCACCCAAAAATTGATTTTTTGCTTCGCTCAAAATCCGTTCAATATAACACTAGGAACATTATTATAACATGCAGAAGCAAACATGAACACTAGGCTGTAGCCTATGCTTGGCTGAAAGGCTAGTATGGGGTCGGCTAACTAAGATCGCCGAAGACCACAATCGGCATAATATAACTTTTCCCTAATAATGAAGACTAAATAACTAAAGATTTATCTTAAATAAAAGGTCGGGGAAGGCTGTTCTGGTTAACTACATAACGCATGCAAGTGAACAGCCGCGCCGTAAATGGCGACCCGAGACAAGGCTCAGCTCAACCACAAAACACAAGATTTTAGCGTAAAAAATCGTTACTCGATGGCCAGAGCTTATTTAAACAATACAAGAACCCGGTACTCAACTTTCCAAAAGAAGGCGAAGCAGAAGGCTGAGACATCTTGAAGGATGCACACAAAATACAGCGATAACTGGGAACAAAACAAACGTCGTTATGTATAAGATATGGGTGCTTAGGTAGGAAGTTCTATTAACCATAATAATTACCTGGAACAGAGATGTATATCATTAGTAATTATTTCTCAGCTGATCTCATCTTCGTCGCTGTATGCTTGATGGATAATAATACGTTGGTATTAATAAAATACGTCTTTAATGTATAAAAGACTACATTATGAACTTCTCTTTGTGACAGCTGACTCTCAAGTGTATATGGAGCGTCTTACACAAATCTCACAAACCAAAACATTGCTAAACAAAAGAGCATCGCTCTGAAAAGACTTAAATCCTACTCCAGCATAAATCACAAAGAATCCTATCTTATCTGAGGTAATCAACAAATGTTTGAATCCTAATACCAAAACAAATCATTACTCTTATGATCAAAGCATAACATGTCTTATTCATACAATATGATGCAATGTTGTGCAATACCTGAAACACTTGAAATAATATAGTACATTGTTACAATAATATATAACAGTCTCCTCCCCCTTAACTTGACATTGTAAAAATATTCATAAATCTAATCTCTCAGGGGGCTTTCCTCTGTTAATCCTATTAGGAAGCACTTTAACCTCATCTTGTACTGGTACATGAATTGGTTCTGAATCTACATTGGATGTTGGACCATCTTGGTTAATACTTGACTCATTTGATCTAACAACTTCTTTAAGTTTCTCATCTCTAACATTCACATGCTCTACTGTCTTTCTGTTTAACGGCTGTAATTGATCAACATGACGTTTTACAACATTATCACCAACACGAACATCATAATGTAAATTTCCTATCTCTCTTACAATCTCTCCTGGTACCCACTTCTCTGGAGTGTTGTACGATCTTACCATGACATCAGACAAAGGTAAAAAATGTCTTACATTAGGAAGCTTTGCTATTTGTTTATACCCTTTATCTTCTAAATCACTTTGCAAACTTGGATACAACAAATCTAACTTACACCTTATCCTCCTTCCCATTAACAAATTTGAGGGTGCCACGCCTGTTGTGCTGTGCGGCGTTGTTCTATAAGACAATAAAAATTTTGACACATGCAAAAATATATTACTTGAATTTGCTCTTCTACACTTCATATTGTGCTTAAATGTTTGAACAAATCTTTCAGCCTCTCCATTAGTAGATGGATGATATGTAGCTGAAAATGTATGCTTAATACCATTGACATTACAAAATTCTTTAAACTCTTGTGAAGTAAATTGTGGACCATTATCTGTAACAATTCTTTCTGGAATACCATGCGTTGAAAAAATTTGCATTAACTCTTTTATTGTGGCGTAAGACGTTGTCGTCTTCATTGGGATAATTTCTGGCCACTTACTGTAAGCATCTACTACTATCAAAAACAAATAATTCAAAAAAGGACCTGCAAAATCTATATGCACTCGTTGCCATGGATACCTGGGTAACTCCCACGGGTGCATTCTAGCAAATTGAGGATTGTTTTGTTGCATAACACAATTCATACAATTCTTTATATAACATTCCACATCTTTATCTACACCTGGCCACCATACAAAAGTTCTCGCAATTGACTTTGATCTTACAATACCTTGGTGATCAGCATGTATTTCAGACAAAACCTTATTTCTCAGTGAATTAGGAATAACTACCCTGGAACCTCTCATCACTATTCCTTGTGTCACACTCAGTTCATACCATATATCCTTATACGGTTTACAATTTTCCTCCTTTCCACATAAGTCCCTACCTGTCATTAAACTCTCCAAAACCTTACTAAGTACTGGGTCTTGCTTGGTACTGTGTGCTACATCTTTTGCAGTTATTGGTACATTATAAACTGAAATTAACAGAACACTGTCATCATACTCTTCTGGAGCTTTGTCTACGGGTAATCTGGATAAAGCATCTGCATTACCCATATTTGATGTTGGACGGTATTCTATATCATAGTGGTACGCTGCTAACGTAACTGCCCAACGTTGTAGTCTTGCAGCTACCAACGTAGGTAAACTTGCTTTTGGACCCAATATTGCTAATAAAGGTTTATGATCTGTAACAAGTGTGAACTTTTTCCTACCATAAAGATACATATGGAATTTTTTAACTCCATAAACTAATGCTAAACCTTCCTTTTCTATTTGAGAGTAATTCCTTTCTGCCTTGTTCAATACTCTAGAAGTGAATGCAATTGGTTTTTCTGTTCCATCTGGCATTACATGAGATAATACTGCACCTAAACCTATGTTTGATGCATCACAAACTAATTTAACTGGTAAATCCATTCGATAATGTACTAAGAATGTAGGTGATGTTATTTCCTGCTTGATTCTTTCAAAAGATTCCTGACACTCTTTTGTCCACTTCCATTCTACACCCTTATTCAACAGATTATACAATGGATGTGCAATTGTAGACAAATTCTGAATGAAATTCCCATAAAATGTTACTAAACCTAGAAATGATTGTAATTCCTTAACATTTTCTGGCACTTTGGCCTTTGCGTTCTTTACTGTACCTATTTTATCTTCAAATACGTCTTGAAACTCTGATAGGATATCATTCATAGACATTTCATTTTTGTTTTCATCTTGTCTACCTGCAACCTTCAAAATACTAGGCCAATCTAACTTCAAATACTGTAGCCAATCTAAACCTAGCAAAGTTTGTCCATTACCTTTTACTACTGTTAATGGCATTCTCTCTAATTTCTGTTCTTTGTACTGTACTTCTACGTTCGAAACACCTATTACCTGAATATCAAAACCATTATAACCTTTCAAAACTCTATTTGTACCTTCTAATAACAAATTAGGAATGCCTTTAGCCATTTTCTCAGACATAATTGATACATCGGCTGCTGTGTCAACTTGCATCAAAATTGGTTTACCATTTATGATTACTTCTACCATGATATGTTTCTTTGCACCTTTATTGACTGAATTTATGTGAAACGCAAAATCAGTTTCTGAACTAACCTGATTATCATGAACATTTTCCTCATTATTCTCTTGACCCATAGTATCAACTGTAGCATTTATTTTCTTTGCGTACTGTTTAGGAAATCTACAAGCAGTTGCAAAATGACCTAGCTTTCTGCAATTCTGGCATGTCTGTCCAGTAGCAGGGCATTTCCTTGCTTCGTATGCAAGATGATCAGTTTTACCACACCTAAAACACTTGGGTTTTTCCTGTTGTTTCTGTGTATAAGCCTGATTCTGATATTTATGAACATTAGTGTTAGGCACTTTTCTATGACTAGGCTTTGACATATTCCTTCTCTGATTCTCATTGGTTTTCCACTTAGAACCTACTGTATTAATTTTAGAATTTTCCATTCTATTGCTTGTAGAACTACCTATTATGTTACTTTGCCTATTTGATGTTTCTAAAGCTCTGCCTGTTATCAATACCTTTTCTAATGTTAAATCTTTATCTTGCAATAATTTCTTTCTTAGCTCTTCTGATGTGCAATGTGCAATTACTTGATCTATGATAACATTCTCTAACTCTAGAAATTCACATGAAACAGCTAAATTCTTTAGTCTAGTCACAAATGCATCTAAACTTTCATTTTCTTTCTGATAAGCTTGCGCTGAAAACTGGTATCTTTCAAAAAATTTATTGACTTGAGGAGCAAAATATGTGGTAAGAGCCTTAATTGCAGCTTCACTTGTGTCATCTGTAGGCTGCAAAGTCTTAAATACTTCCCGAACTTCCCTACCTGCTGTATGAAGTAATAATGCCTTCTTTTGTGCATCCTTCATGTTCCCTAATGCTTCTAAATAAATCTTAAATTCCTCACACCACTGTTGCCATCGTGTTGCAACAGAATTAGGCTCAGCAGTGACGCTGAAACCTGGTGGCGGTTCTATATTAAAAGGCATTTTGTTTGCTTACCTTGTGGTAGGTTAAGTTGCAGTCACAAGTATACTTCCTACCTACCCAACTTAAAATTTCACCCTTTTGTGTATTTGATGAAATTCCTATTCTGCTGCTGGTAAAATCTTCATTGGGCGATTTTACTCTTGATTTCCAATGTAAGAACGGAACTTCTCTTGTGCTGGCCGTCTTTGTACAAAGGCTCCAATGCTTCTCCCTGCTTGCTTCTCCCTGAGACATCTTGAAGGATGCACACAAAATACAGCGATAACTGGGAACAAAACAAACGTCGTTATGGCTACTAAGAGAGGAATGGTGAAGGCGGACGTGACGTCACGCAGCTGCGAGTATCGTAACAGTGACGAAGGGAGAGTATCTTTAGAACGGCAGCCCAGTTACCTCCCACATTCACTCGCCACATCTTCCCCTCGAAGCGTAAACGCTAGGTGGGGTGCAGATGGCCATGTGACGTGTTAATGCATGCATCCCCTGTTGATATACGATATTCTATAAGGTTAACCCTTAAAATACTCGCTCCAGAAGTTAGAATTCTGTGAAAACCTTTAGTTTAATTCTCTGGGAATATTTTAGTAGTTATATATATCCAAAGGAAGCTACTGAAGGAACCTTCCATCAGGACAACATGGCTTGAGCCCAAAAATGACATTAGAAGCATTCTTACAAATCCGATTAAAATTTGTATGTTAGGTGAAATGAGAAATACATGCTTATATAAAGATCAGTCTGGTTGTATAATATAAATAAAATCCTGCTTTTAAAATATTTCTTTCACAATCCAATGAATCATGGCATATCATCCTCACGAGAAACATGACACATCGTCGGGCGGAGACATTCGTACATCTGTTTATTCAGGTGTTATCGTATCAAGTATCGTGGCTCATCATCCTCACGAGAAAGATGACATATCGTCAGGAGGACGAAATATTCCTACATCTGTTTATTCAGGTGTTATCATATCAAAGAAACTAACAATGAAAATAATGATAATGAATAGTGTGGTAATTCTATTAACAATAATTTCTAAACATAACTATAAATTTGATAATTTCCATAATAACTATATAAGTTTGAATGATGGATTCGTATTATTATCATTATTGTTATTATTATTATTATTATTATTATTATTATTATTATTATTTTTGTACAGGGTTGTTCAAGGATAGACATTAGTCGTAACAGTTGTTTATTGTTAACAAGAAGTTTCAACCGAAAATATATATTTCAGGTAATACAAAATAATATAATGCCTCTAGCTATACAAATCCTGAATTAACCCGATTTAAGAAATAATTATAATAATGAGTATTATAACAAACAATAATTTCAAAATATAACGATAACTTTAACAATTCCCATAATAACTATTTAAGATTGAATAAGAGACTCGTAGTTAGGAATTATTTCACTCACTTGATGGGCTAGGTTATGTTAGGTTAGGTTAGGTTAGGCTTAAGAGTGACTAGTTAGGTTAGGTTAGGTTAGGCTTAAGAGTGACTAGTTAGGTTAGGTTAGGTAAGGTTAGGTTAGGTTAGGATAGGTTTGGGTTGGGTAAGGTAAGGTTAGGTTAGGTTAGATTAGGTTTGAGTTGGGTTAGGTTAGGTTAGGTTAGAGAGAGAGAGAGAGAGAGAGAGAGAGAGAGAGAGAGAGAGAGAGAGAGAGAGAGAGAGAGAGAGAGAGATACATTAGGGGTAGCCAATGAGGTTAAGAGAAGGGGAGTGGAGTTAGGTCAGAGATAGCCAATGAGGTTAAGGAAGGGGCTGGAGTTAGGTTGGAGGGGCACCCTTATGGATCGGTTTGAACGGATCCTTATATATATATATATATATATATATATATATATATATATATATATATATATATATATATATATATATATATATGTATATATATATATATATATATATATATATATACTTATATATATATACATATATAAATATATATATATATATATATATATATATATATATATATATATATATATATATATATATATATATATATATATATATATATATATATATATATAAATATATATATATATATATATATATATATATATATATATATATATATATATACATTATATATAAAATATATATATATATATATATATATATATATATATATATATATATATATATATATATATATATATATATAAATATATATATATATATATATATATATATATATATATATATATATATATATATATATATATATATATATATTTATATATATATATATATATATATATATATATATATATATATATATATATATATATATATATATATACTGTATATATATGTATATATATATATATATATATATATATATATATATATATATATATATATATATATATATATATATATATATTAGCCCAGCGGCATAGTAAGAAATATGAAACCAATTGTTCAAATTGTTCTAAAAGCACCAAAATTGGCACACATGTGGATTAATACATTCTGAACAATTTTGGATATGGAGGCATTCAAGATTCTCCCCGTAGCACATTTGGCGGCCATTTTTCAAAATGGCCGCTATTTACCGTTAGCGTCATTGAATATGTACCATAATTTGTCTTTTTTGTGGATGCTAAAGGTGATAAGTGTGCTAGAGGTGATAAGTATTGTACAATTACACATACTTCTGTGCTTACCAAATAATTTGGCTACCATTTCACAAGAAAATGAATTTTACTTTGCAGCGGCAGCGTTGGTGGCAGTGACGGCGGCTGCAGTAATAGTATAGTGTTGATAGTCATGGTGCTTGTAGTAGTAACTTGTGGTAACATGGTGGTGTTTTGTGTCTTTGCAGGTGAGGCAGCAGCAGCACCACCTGACATCAGAGACGCGTTGTTCCAGACTGCAGCCATGGCAAAGAAGTTCCAACTGGTCGATACTTTTGAGCAACGTACTCCCACAACACCTCCTGAGACAAACTGGAAGCTGTGTCTTGTATGTCAAGAGGAGACAACAGAGTCACTTGTCTGCCCAGTACTGTCTAAACGCCGAGACCCTGGGAGTGGATACACGACAATGGCTGCAAACTTGGTCAAATTTGATGAACTCGGAGAACTGCCAAGAACTGTTCAGTTACAGAGACTAGATGAAGGACAAGGTGTTGAGGCGACAATGGTTGCCCACCAGGCCAAGTGGCATAAAACATGTATGCTCAAATACAATAACACAATGCTACGAAGAGCAGAGAAGAGACGCATCGCAAGCAGCTCAGCATTTGATAGTACTGACAATGTCCAGGCCAAGCGCGCCAGAACACACTCTTCAGAAGCCACTACCAGCGGCACCTCCTGCTTTTTCTGTGGAAAGTCTGGCACAGAGACCCTACATGAAGTAACAACCTTCCAGGTGGACACACGCGTACGGAAGTGTGCAGCGCAAGTTGGGGACAATGAACTCATAGCCAGGCTCAGCATGGGTGATATGGTGGCTCTGGAGGCCAAGTACCATTCCAAGTGTTTGTTGGCTCTTTACTATCGTGCAAAGACCACTGTAGAAGCCGAGCAGAAAACTGACCATGAAGGTGTAATGTCAAGAATCGTACTGGCTGAACTGGTCCTGTATATCGAGGAAACCCACCTAGAAGAGGGCACCACCCCAGTCTTCAGACTCGCAGAACTTGTAAAGCTATACACAACAAGAATGGAACAGCTCGGGGTTGTTTTGTGCCAGAAATTTAATAGCACAAGGCTGAAAGAGCGCCTGTTAGCCCAGATACCAGGCCTGAGATCCCACAGCAAAGGCCGAGATGTTTTACTAGCGTTTGATGAAGATATTGGTGAAGCGCTAGGCAAAGCCTGCGAGCAAGACTGTGACACTGAGGCAGTTCACCTTGCGCGTCCTGCACAGATAGTTCGTTGATATATGTTTGAAGACACTTACCAATTCCGTGGATCATTCCCGGGCGGCTGTCAGGAGGACTCTGTGCCAAACGTACTAGTTGCAATGGTAAATATGGTGCTGGATGGCCCCACCATCAAGAATCAAAGCCATTCCTCTTCAACACAAGCAGCTCTTTCCATTGCGCAGCTTCTCAAGTTCAACAGTGTCAAGCAAAGTCGGAAGCAGGGAGCAACCAAGACACAGGAGCCTCCAGCTGTCAGACACAGTACGTCTCAAGAAACTCCTCTTCCAACCTATGTTGGGCTGATGCTGTATGCTGAAACACGCAAGAGAGGACTTGTGGACAAGCTCTTCTCTCTGGGCCTAAGCATCTCATATGACAGAGTCCTACGTCTTTCTGCCCAGATGGGAAACAGCGTGTGTCAGCTGTACCGCATAGAGGAAGTGGTCTGCCCGCCTACCCTGCGTAGCAATGTGTTCACAACTGCGGCTGTGGACAACATTGACCACAACCCAAGTGCCACCACAGCCAAGAATTCATTCCATGGAACAGGAATCTCGCTTTTTCAACACCCAACGTGTGCAGATGAGGGAGTGGATCGTAGCATTGCTCTCACTGGGCGTGATACTGGATCAAAGACGGTTGAGCCTCTACCAGAATATTACACGGATGTACGTCCTGTTGCTTCTTCTGTCAAAGGGCAAATGATCCCAGCTACTTCTGTGACCTCTCTTAGACGCCACAACTGTGAGCAGCACATAGAAGATGAGTATATGTGGCTGGAGAACACGAGAAGTGTTCTCAAAGATGATGTTGAGGCCTGTGAAAACACATCATGGGCTGCATACCATGCAAGGCACCAAGATCCAAAGCAACCAGTCATCACACCAACGTCCCTGCTTCCCTTGTTCCAGGAGAGTGCTCACACTGTGGCAATGATCAGACACTCTATTGATGTAGTCAGGAGTGCAGTTAAACATCTCAACCCAGGCCAAACTCCAGTTCTGACTTGCGACCAGCCACTATTCACTCTAGCAAAACAGATCCAGTGGAAGTGGCCAAACACATATGGAGAAGACCAACTGGTGGTGATGTTTGGGGGGTTGCATATTGAGATGACGGCACTGAAGACCCTGGGTGACTGGTTGCAGGGAAGTGGGTGGACCCAAGCACTGGTACAAGCAGAGATCACAACTGAAGGAATAGCAGACTCATTTCTTCGAGCAGCTCACGTCACACGCACCAGAAGAGCACACCAAGTCACAGCGGCTGCGTTGTATAATCTCCAACGGCGTGCCTATGACAAGTACAGCACCACCAATACAGAAGATGATGAGCACCCTGAAAGCTTCGAAGACTGGTGCAGTCAGAGAGAACAGAGTTATCCGCAGTTTCAGTACTGGTCAACAGTCTTGGCACTGGAGCTGTCCACTCTGATTTATGTGCGATCTCTGAGAGAAGCCAATTTTAGCATGTACGTGGATGCTCTGACAGAACTGGCTCCGTGGTTCTTCGCACTAGACCACACGAACTATGCCCGATGGATACCAGTGCATCTACGGGACATGGCAGAACTGGCAAACAAACATCCAGACGTCTTCACAGAGTTTAGCAAGGGATACTTCACAGTCCAGAAGACCAAGAGGATCTTTTCAGCAATCCCTCTTGACCAAGGACATGAGCAGAACAACGCGTATGTCAAGGGTGATGGAGGAGCCATCGGCCTCACAGACAATCCAACTGCACTGAGGCGCTGGATGGTTGCCGGACCGGAGGTTGCTAGAGTGATTGTGGAATTTGACGACTTCAATCTGCATCCACACGATCAAGAGGAGACACGTCACCACGAAGAGACACCAAGTGTGCAGAACACTTTTGCCAGAGATGTGCGCTCACTCGTGGCCGTCATTGAAGAGCTGGGCAACCCTTTCGAGGAGGACAGTCAGGACTTGCTGGTGCTCGACACAAAGGAGATCGCAGACCCTGCAGTCATAGAAACAGTCCGTAACGCCAAGCAGATTGGCCAAGACCAGTTTGAAGCATTCTCAAAGGAATGCATCGTGGACAGAACCAAGTCCATTGAGGTGGCAATCCACCGGAACAAGCTACCACTGTTTGCGACCAAGAGAGGACCCAATATACTCAAAGGAAAAGAACAGGTCAAATCTCTGAAGAATGATGTTGCGCTCTTCGCACGATTATATATCGGCTGCCAGACCCGTGATGGGAATCTAGAAGAGTTCTTCAGGCATGAAAATCAGCAATGCCCTCCAGCTTTATCTGACGGAGGGAGACTGTACCTAGGGAGCAAGAGTGACTTGCTGGTGTGCCTTGAAGGCCATGCTGAGCCTCAGTTTGAAGCTCCTACTGTCACTGCTGTTGTCCTCGATGGAGCAGTAATCGTACAGATGTTGAAGCCGGGTACTGCCAACACGTTCGAGGAATATGCACAGCAAGTGTTCATCCCATACGTTGTACAACGTTTCCAACATGTATCACGTCTTGACCTTGTGTGGGACAGCTACAGAGCAGATTCCCTGAAGGCATCAACCAGAGAACAGCGTGGAAAGGGAGTACGTCGGCGTGTTGTCGACTCAGCAGTCATACCAGGAAATTGGCAAAGTTTCCTGCGAGTTGATAGCAACAAAGTGGAGCTCTTCAGCTACCTCTCCACCATGCTTGCAGAGTCCTTTCAAGAAGAAGGCAAGGAACTGGTCGTCACTGATGGGGAGCAGGTGATCTGTGTTCCACAGCAAGAGGATGTCAACTCACTCGCACCATGCAACCAAGAAGAGGCAGACACCCGCATGATGCTACATGTAGCACATGCTGCACAACATGGTCACCACCAGATACAGGTTCGAACAGTAGACAGTGACGTCGTGGTCCTAGCAGTGATGGTAGTCCAGAAACTACCAGCTGGAGACGAACTCTGGGTAGCCTTTGGGACAGGCAAGAACTACCGCTACATTGCAGCCCATGAAATATCTTCCTCCCTTGGTCCAGAGAAGGCATGTGCTCTTCCAATGTTTCATGCCATCACAGGGTGTGATACTGTGTCAGCCTTCGTCGGATATGGGAAGAAATCTGCCTGGGCAACATGGAACACGCTGCCAGAACTCACTGATGCCCTGCTGAGTCTGGCAAATGCACCCACAAGCATCCAAGAGGATACAATGCATGTCATCGAGAGGTTTGTCATACTCCTGTATGACCGCACAAGCAAATGCAAGGACGTCAACAAGGCGAGAAAGCAGCTCTTTGCAAAGACGAACTCTGTTCAGAACATCCCGCCAACCTACGCTGCTCTGGAGCAGCATGTGAAGAGATCTGCCCTTCAGGGTGGTCATGTCTGGGGCCAGGCATTGGTACCAACGCCCGTGCTCCCTCCACCAACAGACTGGGGCTGGCATCGGAGTGATGATGGGCTCTACACACCACTCTGGACCACACTCCCTGAGGCATCCAAGGCCTGCTATGAGCTGGTGTCTTGCGGATGCAAGAAAGGCTGCAAAAACCGCTGCAAGTGCAAGAACGCTTCACTGCAATGCACTGGTCTATGTTTCTGTGAAGGCGAATGCCAGTAGATTGGGACAGAAAACTTGCTAACCAACATTATGATCTGTAGACATTCATAATTCTGGTGACCAGATTTGAAAAGTTCGGAATCATAATTAACATAGTGTGGCAAAATCTACGTTATTGTATTACATGTATGTACTGCAGGATTACACAAGTACTGTGCCTAGAGACTGGGCTTTTGGTCGACTATATAACTACAATCTGACCATACTGTAAACTTCCCGTACTCTGTGTATTATTTTGACTAGCAATTTTGCCAGCAATTTGAAATAAAAAAGCAACTTGAGCAATTAAAGTGTGTTCCTGAAATCAGGTACTGGTTATTAGAGGTATTATGTCATTGAGTATTGAAATCTTCATCAAATGTCCACTTTTTCCACAAAATGGCGGCCAGTTTGGGGGCCATTTTTGAGAAGATTCATCTAAATATCTGTTAAACATATATTGATGCTAATTCTGATGTAAAAAAAGGGAATTTTGGCCCATCTAGCACCAAACTAACGACACATAATGAAGTCTATGTAATGACGCTAATGTTAAATGGCGGCCATTT
>NC_090732.1:27830438-27845438 GCF_036898095.1 Palaemon carinicauda | reverse complement strand
AAATCTGCGGAAAACATAAGCAAAAAAATAAAAGAAATTCCAAAGAAGATCCAAGTGATAAAGAGACTTATAAAGAAAGTTTACATCAATCAACACATTCCATCAAAGAACAATAATAAGTCCGATATGGTGATTATGCTGATTGATGCATTGGGAAAAAGAATGCCAAAATGGTGTAATACATGTAAGATATGGTACTCCATTAATAATCCTCAACAATTGATTAGAAAATGTGATGCCTGCCATGTTCCAACACACCCTACATGTGCTGAAATACAGCAAAAAAAAAATAAATAAAGGCACAAAGGTATTCTGCTCAACATGCTTAGTCTGGATAGAAAATATAATTAAGTCGAGACTAACTCTGCAAATAGTTGAAGATAAAGAAGAGGAAGAAGAAGAAGCAGAAGAAGAAGAAGAAGAAGAAGAAAATTAACAGGATATGTGTAAGGATGCAGAGGAAATCATTGATATAACTTATGATGCCATCCAACAACATACTTATGAAGAAATAAATTATCAGATGGAAACAAATAATAGACCCAAGAGACTCTACCCGAACCTACATACTTTTAGGGAAGAGCAAGAACAAGAAAAAAAGAAAAGAAAGATATAGTCTGTAATTTGCTGAAAACAGGGAATTGCAAATTTGACGAAAGATGCTACTACAACCATCCGAAGATATGTCATAATTATGAAATATATGGTAAATGTGCGTATTTAGACGGATATGGAGATGAATGCAGAGATCTCCATCTAAAAATATGCAAAAACCTAAAAGAAGGAAAAGGATGCAGTTTCAACAAAAAATGTCGATATATGCATCCTGCAACCATGAATGAAAGTAAGAAAACTCAGCAAACTGAAAAGAAAAATTAAAGCAAAAATGAAACAAAAAAGCAGGCCGTGTAAATACTGCGCTATGAACCAAAAGCCCCAAGATATGAGGCTTTCAACCCAAATATGCACATTTGGAGCCCAACTACAAAGAATGCATCTATAATGCCAGGGGTTGGTGCAGATATGGGGATAATTGCAGGTATACACACAAAAATAAATATGAAGGCGAAAAAGCAAATATAATAGAAAAGTTGGATTTTTTAATGGCAGAATTCCGGGAAATGAGGAAAAGAACATCATATCAGAACAGAAAGAAAGCATGGGAGAATCCATATTATTACCAATATTAAATAATGGGGATGAAACACAAACCATAATAGTGATGAATGCACAGGGTTTAGACACGAGTAACTCTAAAAGGAAAATAGAGTTCTTAGAAGAACTAACCCAAATTGAAAAAATAGATATATGAAATATAAGTGAAACATGTTATTCCCAAGAGACTGGCAGTGATGACCAGATAAAGGGTTTCCAAACTTATAGATCAGACAGAAAAAATAGGAATCAAGGGGGAACCGCAATATATGGAAGACACATAAATCAAGGAAAAGTCTATGAAAAATACAGCAACACAGAATGTGAATTGATTGCAGTAGAATTTGAATTTGAAAAACTAGTGAATATTGTAGTTTACAGACAGCCAAATACTAAGGAGTTTGACATAATAATAGAAAAAATAGATGATATATGTAGAAACCATAAAGACTGGAATATACTCCTATCCGGAGATTTTAACTTTCCTTTCGTGGATTGGAAAGAACGGATAGAAGAAAGTGGTTGTATGTATACATATAAAAAAAGAGACCAATAGTAGCGCAGAAGATAAGAGGCAATTTGAAAAGCTTCAAGATAAGCTATTAGAACATAATATGCAACAAATAAACCACATTCCAATAAGAAAGGAAAATGTCCTAGATCTAGTATTTATGAATGAGGTGAATTATGTTAAAGAAATAATAGTGTATAACACGGGAATTTCAGACCACAATATCATAGAATTGATAGTCCATTCCAAAGAGAGTGATCGCAAAATTAATAAAAGCACAAAACTTTGGGAAGGATATGGAAAATATAATTTTTACAGTAAGAATATAAAATGGTCAGAAATAAATGAAGAACTGAATAAAGAATGGAAAAATGTATTTGTAAGTGATAATATACAGGTAAATACGGACATACTGTACAAAATACTGGAGAAAATTGTTGAAAAATATGTACCGAAAAAAAAACAATAAACAAAAGACGTGCATACCAAGAGACAGAAGGATCTTACTTCAGAAAATTAGAAAGTGGAAGAAAAATCTTGCAAAAGAAAAAAATGTGTGGAAAATGATGGAAATATAATGTAAGATAGAAAATGCAGAACAAAAGATTATACAGCCGAAAGAAAATGAAAAAAAGGGACTTAGAAGAAAGGACACTTCAAAATATAAAAAGAAACCCCAAAGTACTTTACTCCTATGCAAAAAAGATGAATAAAGGGAGATTAGAAATAGGCCCTCTAAGAATTGAAGGACGGCTAACGAATGTAAAAAAGGAAATATGCAACATATTAGCAGAAAAATATAAGAGTGAGTTCGCGCCAAGAATTGCGAATGAGAATAATGAAACAGAAATGAGAGAAGAAAATGTTGGATATCTAAAGGATATAGATATTAAATAAACGAAATTAAAAATGGATCGGCAGCCGGACCAGATGGAGTTCCAGCGATTTTGTTAAAAAAAAAACTGCAAACACTATCGTGAAGCCGCTTGCAATACTGCTACGACAAAGTGTAGATATGAGCGAGATATATGTTAAACATAAATTAGCTTATATAACCCCTATCTTCAGAAGTGGATCAAGACTAGAGGCAAGCAATTATAGACCTGTTAGTCTAACATCACATATCATGAAAGTGTATGAGAGGGTAATAAAAAAGAAAATAATGAACCATTTGTTAAAAATAATTTGTTTAATATAGGTCAACACGGTTTTGTGCCTGGAAAAAGTACACAGACCCAACTGATAGCACATTATGAAAACATATACAAAAATATGATAAATGAAAAAGACACAGATGTGATCTATCTAGATTTTGCAAAAGCCTTTGACAAGGTAGACCATAATATATTAGAGAAAAAAATGAGAAAGCATAATATTGTGGAAAAAATAGGAAAATGGGTAAAAGAATTCCTGCAAAACAGAAAACAGATAGTGGTTGCAAATGATGAGAAATCAGATGAAGCCCAGGTAATATCTGGCGTGCCACACAAGGTAGGGTATTAGCTGCACTGCTGTTTGTTATTATGATCTCAGATATTGACTGTGATGTTGAAAACTCCGTAGTGAGAAGTTTCGCCGATGACACAAGAATAAGTCGAGAGATTACTTGTGATGAAGATAGGAACTCACTACAAAGAGATCTAAACAAAATATATGAATGGACCGAGATAAATAGGATGGTATTTAACTCCGATAAATTTGAATCAATAAATTATGGAAACAGTGAAGGAATGGTATATGCATACAAGGGACCTAATAATGAGACAATCACAAACAAGGAAGCAATTAAAGACCTTGGTGTAATGTTAAATAGGAATATGTTATGCAATGACCAAATAGCAACACTATTGGCTGAATGTAAAGCAAAAATGGGAATGTTATTCAGACACTTTAAAACAAGAAAAACTGAACAAATGATTATGCTTTACAAAACTTATGTCCATAGTACACTCAACTACTGCAATGTGATATGATACCCACACTACCAAAAGGATATTGTGCAAATAGAGAGTTTCCTATACTGCTAGAATAGAAGAAGTTAAGGACCTTGACTACTGGGAAAGACTGCAATTTTTAAAACTATACAGTCTAGAAAGGAGAAGAGAACGCTACATGATAATACAAGCATGGAAGCAAATAGAAGGAATTACTGAAAACATCATGGAGCTAAAAATATCAGAAAGAGCAAGCCGAGGTAGATTAATAGTGCCAAAAAATATACCAGGTAAACTAAGAAAGGCGCACAGGACATTAATCCACTACGCACCAGCATCAATAATGCAGCGACTATTTAATGTGCTGCCAGCTCATCTAAGAAACATATCAGGAGTGAGCGTAGATGTGTTAAAGAATAAGCTCGATAAATACCTAAGATGCATCCCAGACCATCTAAGACTTGAAGATGCAAAATACACCGGAAGATGTATTAGCAACTCTCTAGTGGATATACGAGGTGCCTCAAACTGAGGGACCTGGGGGAACCCAAACAAAAAATAAGGCATAAGGTAAGGCAAGGCTCTCTCTCTCTCTCTCTCTCTCTCTCTCTCTCTCTCTCTCTCTCTCTCTCTCTCTCTCTCTCTCTCTCTGTATATATATATATATATATATATATATATATATATATATATATATATATATATATACATATACATATATATATATATATATATATATATATATATATATATACAAATATATATATACATATATATATATATATATATATATATATATATATATATATATATAAATATATATATATATATATTTACATCCATATATATATATATTCATATATATATATATATATATATATATATATATATATATATATATATATATATATATATAAATATATATATATACATATATATATATATATATATATATATATATATATATATATATATATATATATATATATATATATTTATATATATATATATATATATATATATATATTTATATATATATATATATATATATATATATATATATATATATATACAAATATATATATACATATATATATATATATATATATATATATATATATATATATATATATATATATATATATATAAATATATATATATATATATATATATATATATTTACATCCATATATATATATATTCATATATATATATATATATATATATATATATATATATATGTATATATATATATATATATATATATATATATATATATATATATATATATATATATATATACATATATATAAATATATATATATATACATATATATATATATATATATATATTTGTATATATATATATATATATATATATATATATATATATATATATATATATATATATATATATATATATATATATGTATACATATATATATATATATATATATATATATATATATATATATATATGTATATATATATATATATATATATATATATAAAATATATATATATATATATATATATATATATATATATATATACATATATATATATATATATATATATATATATATATATATATATATATATATATATCCAGTTACCTTTATTTGCGGTTTCTGGTATGCAACTCATCTCTGTGTTGATTTTCCACTTTAATGTTATATACTGTATACTCTAAAATAGTTATGTTTATCAACCACTCCCTTCTACCATGTACACTAAGATTCATTAACCTGTTTTGTAGTCTTCTACTGTTTTTCATTATCATACTCACATTTTTTTTTCTCAACTCTCCTCATTCGGACCATTTAAAATTCTCCTACTAACTTGTAGAGTTTCATTTTAGTTGCACTGTTACCCATAAGAAATTTACCAATATCCATGAATTAACTCTTTTATTTAGCATATTTATTCTATTCAATTAAAAATAATTATACCAGAGGCGCAAAGTAAATGTGGAGTAAGCAAAGATTATAAATTTATTTTACAATTATCACTGAAATTAAAGATGAAATCCACAATAGCCATTATAAAGAAAATAAGAATTATAATCATGCTAGAGTATGATGAGTTTTAAAAGCAATTACTAAGACCTACGATATCATGACTATTTTATCATTGTTCCATAGTTAAAGTAGTTTGTCTATAAAAACCTGTCATAACTGTTTTAAGTGGGAGATATGCCTTTTTGTTGTAGATATATTGGACAAATACTCTAGGTTCAGGAGGGAGTTCGGGTGGCTAGTTCAATAATTTCTTTGATGTACTCTCGTTTGAAATGACCTTCATAGAATGGGAGAAATGTAATTGCTTTTATTTTCTCTGCCTCAGCTTGCTGCTGAGCTAATGCATAAGTTACTTCATATTGACTCTATGGAAATGTGTTGAATTATGGCTGTAGAATCCTTAAAGCGTTGTGTTCCAACTTCTTGTATATCTTATCTACCCACGGTTTGAAATGCTTTAATATTGTGGTTTTTTTCCGCCATGTAGTTTCTCTGAAAGACAATTGCCTTTGGGAAATCAATATTTCCAATAGGAATCTCATTTTTTGTTATATTCCCGCGGGTAATTTTCATTGAAAAATACAATGATTTCTATCATTCCGTTTATTAAGCCACAACAGCTGCTGGGCCTCACAATGGCATTGTCAAATTATTATAGGTTTACATTGAGTTTACAATCTTTACATAAATAGGGATTTGAAATAAGATAAAATAAAATTAATTTAGCAAGTCAATTGTACGATAAGATATGTGAAAGAGGGAAAGAGAAAAAATATTATCTGTACAAAGGCTTATTAGATAAAAGGAAAGGGAAAAGAAAAATAATTGAGTGTGCTTATGCTCATCCATTTTCATAATTCAAACTTTTTGCATTCGTTAGCTGTTACTAGGAACTTTCTGACATGCTCATGAATCATCCGTATGTTTTTGTCATTAAAAGAAGTCTAGAAAATGTTATTATTTTTTTTTCTACTTTAGCCATGTGATGCACTTGAAATTCTATAACCCAGAAAGAGGTACAATCTCAAACCCCATTAGGCTTGGCACTACCAAGAGTGATTTCATTAATAAAGGACCTAAAACCCGTTCTTGGAAAGAATAAATTAATGACAGTCTTTCTACTCTCCATAGGAATATATAATCAATATAAATCTTACTGAAAAATGGTGAACAGTTTTGTGCAATGTAGTTCCAGACTAGGAACGCATGTAATTAAAATCAAGAGCTTTGGTCAGTAGTCCTTGCATGCCTTGGTGTAACAAATTCTTTACCTCAATAGACATGCTTTTCCAAATAACGTTGCTTATTGCATTATAATAATAATAATAATGATAATAATAATAATAATAATAATAATAATAATAATAATAATAATAATAATAATAATAATAATAATAAATCTGTAAAATATGCACCATGAAAAAAAATCTTATATTCATTGGATTGAGAAAAAAATTGGAAATACGCAATCAAATAGTAATACAAAATAAGAAATCGAATGCTAATGTAAATAGCTTTAGACAAGGAAACTTCTTTTACACATTTTTTGTGGGAATTGCTTTTACTTCTTTATCTGAAAAAAAAGTCGAAATCCTACCACATATTACTCCTGTCCCTGTTTGTCTTTCATCCTTACAGAGAGCAACGATTTTCCTTCCGGGTCACTGCATTTGAGTGACTGCGATTGAAAATAAACTTTGATGTTAGAGTTCACTTTCTGTGTCCTCAATACCTGGTTTTCAAATAGCCATGCGACAAGCATCGAACCTAAGCAGATCAAGTTGCGAATATCTAAAACCAATGTTGTTGTCAAAGGAAGTGAATTTATTGGAAATATTGCACCACACTTCCAGATTTTATCGAATTGTTGTTATTGATACAGAGATAATGACAATTATTTCCATTTTTCATGCATAATGACTACAGAATTTATACCTATATTCTTAATACATTTCTGAATGTTAGATATGAAATTAGGTATAGAATTTTCTTTGGATTTGGTGTCAGGTAATTTTACCGTTTACTTATAACACAAATATATAATTTCATATATCCTATTTGATGGGTTGTTTTATTTTTTAAAGTTGAAATTTAATATCTTTAGAAAGACGGATATCTTACCAAATAATATCAAAATCTCATACTTTTTGTCGTAGTTCTCATCTCTTAGTCTATCATTTTTCTAAACATTCCAGGGATGTATCTTTCTTCTTTTTTCCCATTATTGATTTTTTTGAAGTATGAAAAGAAAATTTCCATGATACACAACGACACAAGATTGTCCTGAAAACTCCAAATTTTTCAGCAATGACTTATACACAGACAGATATACAGTAAGCCAACAGGCAAAACGCAATGAACATTTGACCCAGAGCTGTGGTGTTATTGTTTTCATGAGATCTTGAGTAGGTGTAATCATAACATGAAAGCGCTTGGTCAATTATTCGTTTCCTTTTTCCTCACAGCTTGCTGTCATATTGTGACATCGCATGTTCTAGCGATTTGCCGTTAACATATATATATATATATATATATATATAACGGATTTTGAGCGAAGCGAAAAATCTAGTTTTAGGTGAGATGGCCATGTCGTCCTGATGGAAGTTCCTATAGGGTAGCTTCCTAGGGTATATTACAACTACGGCGATATTCCCAGAGAATTTACCTTAAGGTACCAGAATTCTAACTCCTGGAGCGAATATCCCTCCTGAAAGGGATATCGCGACATATCAGAGGACGTATTCTTGACACGCCACATGGCAATCTGCACCCTGACAGAGATTTCGTCTCGTAGGGGCAATTGGCAAGAAATGAATTTGGGAAAGAAAAAGGGGGAGCCGCTCCCAAGGCTCCTTATCTCCCGTTCGTAAGCGTGCCTGGCGCCAATCCTGGCGCCATCTGTATTCCTTGTAGCGTACACGAGGTGCTACAGATACTGTATGTAGGGAGGGGTCCTACAGCCCTTTCTAGAAAGGCAAGGGCGGGTCCATCAGGACGTCATGGCCATCTCACCCAAAAATAGATTTTTCGCTTCGCTCAAAATCCGTTTTTTGGGCTCAAGCCATGTCGTCCTGATGGATGTATACCAGAGCATTACTGTATCTGTGGATTCTCAGAACGTGCCGTACTCCCCGGAGGTAATTTTTCCCGGTCGACTAGACCTAGAGACCTAAGATGTTACCGTTATACATCTTTTCAACTAACTATAAACCATGTTAGAGCTTCCTGCCCCCTACAGGGAAGAGTCCTACTAGACTCTGGAAAAGTCTCGAAGAGTACATATACCTATGTATGAATACCAGGCAAGCTAATATAGTGGTCTCGCCCTATATTAAGTAAAGCATAGTTTGTAAAGAACCACTGCGTCAATATGAAATATCGACCAGTTCTCCGCATAATACTCGTATTGGACAAAGGTTTATATCCGCATAGGAGGAAACTAGTAAAACCGCCATCGTCCCCTTATGGGACGGGGTCCTCCCGTTAAGGGAAAGCATAAACCAATGCAACATAGCTTGCATAAAGGAACAATTCTATTAGAATTATCCCAGATAAGGTACATAGAATGAATGCTCAATTATACCAATAAATTGACACAGGTGAAGGAGACGCAAGGTTCTCAAGAACAAGTTCATTGACAGACAATAAACAGACAGGTTAACCACTTTTATATATATATATATATATATATATATATATATATATATATATATATATATATATATATATGTATATATATATATATATATATATATATATATATATATATATATATATATATATATATATATATATATTTATATATATATATATATATATATATAAATATATATATATATATATATAAGAAGAGGATAACCCAAAACTTTAAGCATAAGTAAGATAGTAAACAGAACTTGTTTATCTGAAGGAAAAAACATTAAATGCCACTTTTAAGATACCGAGGTATCAAAGTCATAAAAGTCTGTATTACAAATCAATAACATTACCGTTAGAAACGCTCGGCACACATGTCTGCACTTATGCTAGGTTCACCTTTGGAAATGGAACAGTCTACACGGGCAACTCAGTGCCCTCACTTAGTTTGTAGTACAGTATGTAACTACACACTCACCCTGGAATTAATCGTCCCAATTAAAACCACTGTTCCTCGCAGAGTTAAACAGTAGGGTTAACGACGCGACCCACTGCTACCACAGATCTCTTTAGTTCCTCTACTTGCTTCGCATAGTGGCGAAAGAACACTCTGGAAGACTTCCAGCCAGTGTATGAACGGAGATGTTCAAAATCCATACAATTAAAGAAATTTAAGGATGAGGCAACTTTCCTCGGATCGTGACCTGCGGGTGTACTGTCAGGATCCGCTCTGCGAATAAAATATGTGATTTTCGCTCTGAGTTGATTCAGAGATAAATTTGAGCCTGATGTTTCTCCCCTGAATAGTTGACCACCCTTGAAGTCTGAAGTTCTATGAAGATAGACCTTTAGGCATTCTACTGGACATAGAGATGCATCTTCTTTCAGAGGGCAGATTCTCCAGGACCCCACCTGTTGGTGGGTAACTCATTCTTGGCGAGAAACGTAGAATCCGGAAACAGGCTCAGATCTCCCCCATCCAGGAACTGAACACGACCTGCCTCTCTCGAGAGGGCTACAATCTCACTAACCCTGGCCCCGGACGCGAGTGCAAATAGGAAAATAACTTTTTGTGTCAAATCCTTTAACGCACACTCTTCATTGCTCAACAGAGAAGCGAAATGAAGAACTTTGTCTAAAGACCATGAAATGGCCTTTGGAGGTGCTGAAGGTCTGAGCCTAGCGCAGGCTTTCGGAACTTTATTAAAGAACTCGTTACCTAGGTCGACCTGGAAGGTATATAGAATGGGTCTTGTCAAAGCAGACTTACACGCTGAAATCGTGTTAGCTGCCAATCCTTGACCATGGAGGTGGATGAAGAAAGATAAGCAGAAGTCTGTCGAGATCTCCTGCGGATTCTTCGCCTTGACAAAGGCCACCCATTTTCTCCAAGATGACTCATATTGCCTTCTAGTAGATTTGCACTTATATTCTTCTAGGAAGTCTATGCTGGCTTTCGAAATCCCGAAACGCTCTCTCACCGCTAGGGAGAGAAAATCATGAGCTGCAGGGTCTGGATTTTCTGTAATGAAGCGCAGACAGTCGACTTCTGGACTCGCTGGGTCAGAACTGGATCTGGTAGCGGTACAAACTTTAGCTGTAGTTCCAATGCCAGGGGGAACCACATGCTGTTTGACCACTTGTGGGCTACTATTGCCGCTACCCCCTTGAAGGATCTCAGTTTGTTGAGGACCCTCAACAGAAGGTTGTGATGAGGGAACAGATAAATCCTGGGCCCTCTGTTCCAGTTGAGGGACATCACGTCCACTGCTTCCGCTAAGGGGTCCTCGTACGGAGACACGTACAGGGGCAACTTCTTGTTGTCTTTCGTCGCAAAGAGGTCTATCTGCAGTTCTGGGACTTGATTCAGAATGAAGGAGAATGATCCTGCGTCTAAGGACCATTCCAACTCTATCGGTGTGAACCTGGATAGAGCGTCCGCTGTCAC
This sequence comes from Palaemon carinicauda, assembly GCF_036898095.1. Lineage (NCBI taxonomy): Eukaryota > Metazoa > Arthropoda > Malacostraca > Decapoda > Palaemonidae > Palaemon > Palaemon carinicauda. The sequence continues at coordinate 27,834,233 of NC_090732.1, read as the reverse complement.
ATTGCGGACTCCTTGAAGGTGAACTGCCGACAGGTACCACTTCTTCTTTTCTGCCAATCGGAAGATGGCCAACATCACCAGGTTGAGAGGTGGTGACCTCGATCCTTGTTGATTCAAGCATCTCACAACTACCTCGCTGTCCATCACCAACCTTATGTGGATCGAGTGACGCGGGGAAACTTTCTTTAAGGTAAGGAGCACTGCCATAGCTTCTAGAAAGTTTATGTGAAAGGTCTTGAATAGCATGGACCAAGTCCCCTGGACTTTTTTCCGATGAGAGTGACCTCCCCATCCCTCCTTCGAGGCGTCTGAGTGAATTGTCACCGACGGGGGAGGTGGCTGAAGAAGAACCGACTTCTTTAGAAGTCTGGCTTGGGACCAAGGCCTGAGAAGAGTACGTAGCCGAAGCGGAACTGGTCTTCTCAGATCTCTTCGCACGTTTGATGCATAACTTCTACAAACTCCGGTTGCATCCTTTAGCTGTGCTCTTAGCACTGGGTCTGTCACCGAAGCAAACTAGAGAGAGCTCAGTACCCTCTCCTGTTCGCGTCTTGATATCCTTTCGGAATCTAGAAGTCTCTTGACAGAACCCGCTATCTCCTTCCTTTTCTTCGCCGGGATGGAGAAACGGTGTGACAAAAGGTCCCAGTGGATTCCCAGCAACTAGAACTTTTGAGATGGAGAAAGTCGAGACTTTTTTCTGTTGATCTTGAAACCTAGGTACTCTAGGAACTAGATCACTTGACTGGAAGCTTGCAAGCATTCTGTCTCGGATGCTGCCCACACCAACCAGTCGTCCAGGTAGGCTACTACCTGAATTCCCTTTAGGCGTAATTGTTTGAGAGCTACGCTCGCAAGCTTCGTAAAAATCCTTGGGGCTATGTTTAGCCCGAATGGCATGGCTCTGAAGGCGTATAGTCTTCGTTGTAGCCTGAACCCTAGGTAGGGGGAGAGTCGACGGTTGATTGGAATGTGCCAATAGGCGTCTGACAAGTCTATAGAGACGGAATATGCCCTCTTGGGCAGTAAGGTCCTTATGTGTTGCAGTGTTAGCATCTTGAATTTGCAATACACTATGAACTTGTTGAGTGGCGACAAGTCCAGAATGACTCTGAGCTTTTCCGAGTCTTTCTTGGGAACACAAATCAGCCTCCCTTGGAATTTGATGGACTTCACCTTTCGGATCACATTTTTCTCCAACAGTTCTTGAACGTACTCCTCCAAAACGGGGGTGGAGTGTTGGAAAACCCGAAGGCCCGGGGGTGGAGTGCTGTACCAGCTCCAGCCCAGTCCATTCTTGAGTAGGCTGTGGGCCCAGGGATCGAAGGTCCACCGATCCCGAAATTTCAGAAGTCTCCCTCCTACCGGTATCATCCCACTTGGACTGCCGTCCCGAGGTCTTGCCTCCCTAACCACGACCACCCCTGAATCCCCTTCCCCTTGAGGGGCACCCAGACGAGCCTCTGGCTGCCCCTCTAGGCTTTGCTCGAAAGGAAGTAGACTGCCCTTCGAACGATGGGGTGAATGCCGAGGACTGTGTCGACACGGCCTGGGGTACCCACTGAAAAGTGGTCGGGGTTTGTGCCACAATCTGGGGCACTGGAGGCAATGGCAATTGCAGTTGCTGTTGCTGTCTAAAAGGCTTGGCTGGCCGAAACGGTAGCCTAGTCCTCATAGTCTTCCTCTTTGGTTGAGGACCCTCATCCGGGGAAGACTTTCTTTTGATAGCCAGGCCCCACTTCTGGAGAAGGTTTCTATTCTCCAAGGCGGCCTTATCAACTACTTCTTTGACCAAATCGGTAGGGAAAAGGTCTTTGCCCCAAATGTTGGAGGAGATTAGTTTCCTTGGCTCGTGCCTCACCGTAGCCGAGGTGAACACGAACTCCCTACAAGCTCTCCTCGCCTTGACGAAGCCATAAAGGTCCTTCGTCACTGTGGCCAGATGAGTCTTAGCCACCACCATGAACATTTCATGGACCTTGGGGTCACTTGCCATCGTCTCAAGAGTAGTCTGAAGAGACATTGAGGCAGCCAGTCTTTCTTTTGTCTCGAACTCTCTCTGCAAGAGAAAGTCAGACAGCTTAGGGAGGTCCTCGCCGAACTGACGTCCGGCGATATCAGCCTCCAACTTCCCAACTGAGAACGTAAGATGGAGCGACAAGGGTTTACACTCCTCCAGGGAGGGGCAAGGCTTGTCGGCCTCGACTGCTTTTAGTACAGCCGCAAACCCTTTCTGTAAAAAGGGGAAGGCTCTAACAAGAGAGGACACAAAGGAAGGGAGCTTCTTGCTCAATGCAGCTACTTTTGAGTTAGAGAAGCCCCTCTCTTTCAACGAGGATGGAAGCAGAGCTTGAGCCTTAGTATGGTCCATCACTATGACCTCCTTCGGCTCTGGCTCCTCCTTTGAAGATGGTTCCTTCCTCAGCTGGACGCATGGTTTAGCATCTGAGCACAAGGGAAGGTCTTTCACATTGAGCCTTTTCTGGGGCCCATGTGATTCTGCAAGGCTCTGCATCCGCAGTTCCATTGCAGCCGCCTTCTCCTGATTCTCCTTCTGCATTTGTTGGATCATTCCAACAATAGAAGAGAGGGCCTGTCCCTGCTCTACTGGGAGACCGGCCGATGTTGAGGGAATAGGCTCCGGAATCTGAACCGGAGTAGCCGACACCTCGTCGACCTCTTCCTCTACGACGCCCGGGGCTTGAACTTCATCCTGGCCTTCTGCCAGGAGGTCTTCTTCCAAACGCTCGTCCACGTCAGACGTCCTGTCATTTAACTGGATGTCTTGCATCACGACCGCGACTTCAGCATCCACCTGGATCTGACTTTGGGGGATCTCCTCTTGAGGCTGGGGAATCACAGCATCAGCTGATGCCTTAGGAAAAAGATACGCCCTCATCTTCTCACTTGGAAGATAAGGGCCAGAGGTGTTCTTTTGGAAGACCCTTACCCAGGTACGAAGCTTCTCCCTTGCTATATCCCTTGATTCCGCCGTCCTAGGGGAATCAAAGGCCTCAGTAATCAGGTTAGTGCACAACGTACATACCTGAGGGTCCCAATACTGGAGATCATCCTTAGAGACAGCGCATGCTGCGTGTCTCCTACAAAACTCATGTCCGCAGAGATTCTTGCTGCGGACGTTGCGGAAAACATTTCCGCACTTCGGAAGGTCCTCATGTAAAGAGAAGAAATTTCCATGAGTATCAAGTGAACTATGTATCACTGGATATGCATAGTATAGCATAACAATTCAGAAAGGAAAGACACACACTTGTGTTTCCCTCACAACCCATTGTTGCAGCCTTCCAGATAATAAAATCAAATGGTTAATCTCTTCTAGAGTAACCAATGCAAAGTTTCCATAGGATACAGGTGGAGCTCACACCTAAGCAATGATTTTAAAATCCTGGATAATAGACAGGAAAGAACTCACTTTCCTATCTGTAGGGCAACAGCAAAGGACTTGTGCAAGAAAACACAAAAGTGTTAGAACACACAGTGCTGTACCAAAACCCGTACTATAGTTTTCTTCTTACAGTATATGTTATACTGAAGAATACTGGTACAGTATAGGAGGTTACGTGCCGGCCGGCACTTGCCGGCCGGCACACACCATGACTAGCTTTAAAGTATACTACTTAACAGCTATAAGGTGGCAGAACGCTGGTTCAAATGCATGTGCCGGCCGGCAATGACTGCCGGCCGGCAACTACACAAGGTAGTACCCAGCTGCCGGCCACACTCTTGGTGACCGGCAGACAAGGGCTGACATTAGCCGGCCGGCAAAGGTACAGG
>NC_090732.1:27822938-27825438 GCF_036898095.1 Palaemon carinicauda | reverse complement strand
GAATATCTTAATTTTAATTAAAATTCAACATATTTTTGCTATCCTATCTAATTTCAGCAATATTATAGCAAACGTGATAAAATTAATGAAATTAGTTATCAAAGTAGGACCCATCACCATAACCTTGTAAACTACAATGCAATTTAAACCTGATGGAATCTCTGTATGTCCAATGATATTTAAGCTCAATATTAGACAACCAAAACAAAGATATTACAATAGTTGTGATAATTTCAGGTCCTTCCAGAGCTTTATATAAACATTCCTTTTCATAGCGGTGTTATAATTTTTCTGTACTGCATTAACACCTTGCTAGCATATTATTATTATTATTATTATTATTATTACTTGCTAAGCTACAACCCTATTTGAAAAAAAGCAGAATGCTATAAGTCCTGGGGCCCCAGTGGAGAAAACAGCCCAGTAAGGAAAGGAAACCGTGAAAAATAAAATATTTTAAGAGCAGTAACATCCAAATAAATATTTTCTATATAATCTATAAAAAACATAACAATACAAGAGGAAGAGAAATGAGAGAATGGTGTGCCGAGTGTACCCTAGCGCAAGAGGACTCTACCCCAAGACAATGGAAGACCATGGTACAGAAGCTATTGGACTACCCAAGACAAGAGAACATGGGTTAACTTGGGAGTGGCCTTTTCTTAGAAGAACAGTCTCTTCTACCCTTGCCAAGAGGAAAGGAAACTAGCCAATGGACAACTTCAGTGTAGTAGTTAACCCCTTGGGAGAAAAATTGTTTGGTAAACTCAGCTTTGTCAGGTGTATGCAGACAGAGGAGAATCTGTAAAGTATACGCCAGACTATTCGGTGTACGTGTAAGGAAAGAGAAAGTGAACCGTAATCAGAGAGAAGTATCCAATGTAGCACTATCTGGTCAGTCAAAGAACTCCATAACTCTCTAGCGGTATTATCTCAACTGGTGGCTGGTGACCTGGCCAGCCTACTACCTATAATAGAAGGCTTTATTATTGTCTTCACTTTCTTTAAACGAACTGCTCTCATTCCTGTGCTCGACGCATCATACGATAGATAAAATTCTTTGGAAAAGTCTGGGTACAGTGAGATAGGATTTTGCATTAACTTCCCTGTTAATATTGGGAAGGTTTTTTCTTCTTCATCCTTCCACTCATAATTTTTTTCCTTTATCATCATTTCAGTTTATGGTTTAGCTATTGTTGCATATCCCTGAATGAAATGTCTATAATAGCGTACCATTCCTACGAATCTTCTTAACCAGTTTAAATATTACTCCACGACGACCCTGACCTTGCCAGGTTCCATACGTAGTCCTTCTTCACTAATTACATGATTTATCTATTCTAATGACCTGCATGAAAATTTTCAATCATTTCATTTCTATCTCTCCAGGATAATTTCATTATTATTATTTTTAATAAATACAAGATGACGGTTAGTACTCTTTTGGGGAAAATAGAAATCTGGAAATATATTTTGAGCTATATTCTCCGATGAGCTACATTACTCTGCAAAAGAAATATTTTAGCAAAAAGATTTTATTCAGAAAAATGCAAACTTCCCACTTCAAAAGGATTCGAAACTCAACTATAATTCATCTAAAAATAACAAGAATGAAAGAACATATTCGTGGTCCATGATTGCACCAATGATAAGAGAAAGCATAGTTTAAAATTCTGGACTCTGGCTGAATAAGCTGCTTGAACATGTAGCGTGCATGAATGGATTCTTAATAGCTTGTGTCATGGGAAAGTTGATATAGGTCCTGAATGGAAATTCTAATTACTTTTATTTTGGTTAGTGCCTGAGTTTGCACTGTTTGTTCATATGTACGAAGTCAGTCTTTTGTGAATCATCTCTACACTGTTACTGCGTAATTTCGATCATCTATCAGCAGTATTTCTTGCTTGTTAATCAGCTATAGCAATTAACAAAACCAGAATGCGTGCGTTTGTCTCCTAAGTTTATTTGGGAAAAAGGTTAAAATATTCAAACTAAAAATAAATAGTAAACAAAACACACGGGAGAGAAAATTCACGTACTTATTAGGGCATCGTAGGGAAAATATTCCTAAACCTGCTTAAAAGCCACTTAAACGTCTTAATAAGTATTCTTCTTAGTCAGCCTGCAAGATTAAAATTTATACCCTTCTTAATCTATGTGTATTTTGTATAAGAATGGAATATTATTCTGCTTTAAACAATTAGGGTAATAATTTCTTTACCCTTGGTCATGTAATTTTCCATACAACGGTATTAAATAATTTGCGCTAAAAATTATGAATGCAACACATACGAAATTTCCTGTATGTCAATTCTTCTAGCGCTGGGAAATTTGTAAGTTTGACTTCATCTAGCACTGTTGTTCTCGTACCACTATGCTTGAGCAACTGGGATGCTCTTTTCACCGATACGAAGTCGATTTTCAAAGAGAAAAAAAAAAATTCTTCATACGTCGCTTTGTTTCCCCATTGGGAAACGTTGTCATAGCTTTCTCCTCAAGG
>NC_090732.1:27815438-27817938 GCF_036898095.1 Palaemon carinicauda | reverse complement strand
CAAATAGGTGGCTCTTGGTGGGCAGATACACAGGACGTGATTCATTGTTTGCATTAGCAATGTCCTAAAAGTAGAGAGGAGAAGGTGGTATGAAACCTCTCAGACAAAATCTCAAGTTCAAAGTACTGTTCACCAACATGTAATCCGGAAGGATTCTGATAGGGTAGAGTAATGATTTCCTACTTAAGATGTCCAAGATCTGCACTGAGCGGGGGTTGATCCTTTGGCTGGTAATCACAAGACCATCTGGATGCTACTTCTCCATGAGGCTCAATACTACATAGTATTATAGAAGATTTATTCCACCTGTGACAAAGTTGCGTCATGATCTTCCTAAGCAGGTAGTTGAATCACAGGAACTTCTAAAGTTTTTATGTTGAACAGGATGACTTAAGTCTCTTTTTATGGTTAATTTTTTGAAAGACCTATTTCAATGTTACTGCTGTTCTTAGATTATCTTATTTCAATTGTTCATTACTTCTCTTGTAGTTTATTTAGTTCCTTTCTTACTGGTCTATTTTTCCCTGTTAGAACATTTGCGATTATAGCATCCGGCTCTTCCAACTAGGGTTGTAGCTTAGCTCGTAATAATAATAATAATAATAATAATAATAATAATAATAATAATAATAATAATAAGTAAGAGAGGGGGTGTAATGATTGATACTATTACCATCATTATTGGTTTGGTTGATTATGTAAACGATGAGAGAGAGAGAGAGAGAGAGAGAGAGAGAGAGAGAGAGAGAGAGAGAGAGAGAGAACACGGGCACCTAAGGAATAGAAAGGTTTAAATAAGTACAGTGATAAATGATCCGGTCAGATTATGAAAAGGATGAGATGAGTGAGAGATAAAATGGCTGATAAAAGGGAGCAGCCGACGAAGAAATGATCGAATGAAATAAATAGTTGATGATACGTTTTACCTCAAACCTCGGTCATACTTAAATCAAAGACTAAATGAGAGAGAGAGAGAGAGAGAGAGAGAGAGAGAGAGAGAGAGAGAGAGAGAGAGATTTGCTAAATGCTAAATTAGTGTAATTGACACATGAATCGTTAATAGCAAATTAGAATGAATAGTAATAATTGAAATTACATTGATGGGGCTATCAATTGTATGTATATATATAATATATATATATATATATATATATATATATATATACATAAGAGGAGAGAGAGAGAGAGAGAGAGAGAGAGGAGAGAGAGAGAGGAGAGAGAGAGAGAGAGAGAGAGAGAGAGAGAGAATATGGTCACTAAAGGGGAGCAATCGACCAAGAAAGGTTAATAGAAAAAAATGATGAATTCTAATAACTGGAACTTTAATTATTAATCATTCAAAGACGGAATGGAGAGAGAGAGAGGAGAGAGAGAGAGAGAGAGAGAGAGAGGAGAGAGAGAGAGAGAGGTGTACCCTCGCTCTAAGGGAGCAATTGACCAAGAAATGTTAATAACAACGAACAAAAATAAGTTTTTCATGACAGAGCAGTCATGCTATGATCAAAGTTGTCAGGATAGAGAGAGAGAGAGAGAGAGAGAGAGAGAGAGAGAGAGAGAGAGAGAGAGAGGGGGGGGGGGTGATGGCTACTTGTGTTAAAGGCGAGCAAACATCCGTGAAATGGTCAATAACAAAAAACGAGTTAAGGGGTAAAATGTGGAAGAGCATTTATAGTTTGATTAAAGACAGTTTTGGGATGTAAGGTAAAACAAAAAAACTTTCGATTCAATCCATCCGTTAATCAAACACCGAACTGTATACACACGGGGTTCCAAATCGGGCTTACAACCTATTGGGAAAATATTGTTTTTCTTATAGTTTTGACTTTTGGGATACGCCAAGGAAGCCCTCGTGTTTTGGCAGAGTAAACAAGTTTTATATCCTTTGGGAATGTTCAACTGTTATATTGTTACATGACCATGCATAAGGAAATTAAAGAAGGATCCAAAATAAATTTCACTAGAGAAAAAAAAACTTATGTTAGGATATAATGCTAGAATTTATATTCTCAATCGAAATGCTGTAGTAGGTATTTCATGAATTCATATTATTTCATGATGATTTTATCTTCAATGATTGATCTTCTTCGTCTTCTATTTTGATTTTCATATATCATCTCTATTTTTGTTCTCATATTCAGGATTCTACTTTCTAATATTCATGTTTTTTACTACACTAGATTTTATATTGCAAGTATAATTAAGTCTTAATCATAGCGGGCTTGCTTTAACAACTATGCATAACGTTAAAGGACAATCGTATAAATATTCACTATACATACAGAATCAGCATAAAGCCCATATATATATATATATTATATATATATATATATACATAAATATATATATATATATATATATATATATATGTGTATATATATAATATACTATATATATATATATATATATATACATATTCTTACAAAGCTAGTTTAGCATAGTATAGCATAGCCATCGCTAGTAGCCGGCCCCTAAGCCACAAGGAATAATCTATTTAGAATAT
>NC_090732.1:27795438-27807938 GCF_036898095.1 Palaemon carinicauda | reverse complement strand
ATTCTCATGATTGAAGAGTTAATTTACCTTAATGTACAACACACATCTAAATACATGATTAAGGACATTACTCCCCCCACCCTTCCCAGCTCCTCACTAGGGGAGGAGGTGCGCACTCGCCATCACTAGTCTATGATATATGGAGGACACTCAAACCCGGAATAGGTATGGCATGTAATAAACAGTAATGCAACATAAATTATATATATAGAAATCACCCAAAAAAGAATAACACATATTCCACAAAAACAAATTAAAAATGAAATATTGCATGTATAAATGTATACAATGCAATATAAATAATTCCACTCATTTCTTTGTAAGTCCTCTGCAAGTGAAATAGAGAATACCCCAAGGGAAAAAAAATTATAACATCAGTCATACACAACCTTATTTATAGCTTCAATACGGACAATATGGGCAATACAGGCTTTTTGGGCGGGACAGAGGTAGGATTAGATATTCCTTCATCCCTCGATTTTACTTGTTCGGTTTTACGGCACAATTTCGCAACACAACTTACCACCACCGTTTCACCCTTTATTTAAATCACTACTACACTAGCACTTGCAACTAGGCTATAAACTGATGGCCACTAGCCATTTTCCCGAGAAAATCATTCATCTTCCCGCCCTTCACTTATAACATTAAGTATAAGGTATTCCACATCTACACATTATCTAACACTACCTATCCTGAAGGGTGAACTTTAATCCTGCAGCCACTTACCCATTCGGGAACTGCCCTAGGCCCACCAACCAGGAACATATAAATACATGAATAATACAGCATTGGCCTGACGGATGTCACTTGACCTATTTAACCTCTGATTGTTTTTTGGTTCACTCAGCAAATAGTATACGTATTGCCACACTCGGCAAAATTACCACAGCATTTTACATATATCATTAAGAATCAACATAAGAACACATTGTTATCATCACGTTTATCTAAAACTCATCAAAAGAAGAAATGAGGCCTGTTCAAACAACAAATAACAGCAAAGGAAATAAAAAAATTCTACTCAATTAACTCGAGTATGTTACGTATCCAAGAGTAAGGAGGAACACTTTTTAAAACTATATCTTCAGGCACCACATGTATGTGTGCCTGATGATGTTCAGGACACTGCTCCATTAATTATGCACTGTATCACAACTGTGTTAGATTTAACCATCTTTACTCGGTATGGACCCAAATAAGCTGGCTTTAGTTTGTTGTTTCCTAGGGTTGTAATCGTTTCAAATACACATGATCGCCCACAAATACTCTTTACCGGTACAGTTTTGAACCAACCATCATACTTCTAGGTATGCTTTTCATTAGCTCTTTTCAAAACCTTTCAGTGTTGTTCATTACTCTCCTCAATATATTTTACAAATATGCATGGTATTGCTCAGTTGAATAATTTGGCAATTGTTGCGAATTAATGTAGTACCGTATATAGGTAACACAAGATCCTGCCCATAGACTAAAAAGAAAGGAGTGTCCCTGAGCAAAGCATTATATGCAATGTTCAAAGCTAGCTCAAGTGTAGGAAGCAATGGCGTGCCCAATTGAATGGGATCATCAGCCACTAAGTGACTTAAAATTCGCACTACTTCCCTATTAATGCGATTCCACTAAGCCATTTGCTGAAGGCCTATATACGGTCACTGGAATGTTTTAAATTTTCAACAAGTACGTGACCGATTTCACCACCTTATTTATAAACTCGAGACCATTTATCCAACATTTGCGTAAGTATAAGTGTTCCGAGTGAATGCATCCACAAATAGACATATATACTTATGTTGTGTTAAACCAATAGGAAATGGGTCCTACCACATTCATATGCACTCCTATAACATTTAATAGGAATCACAGACCACTTTTCTTACTTCCGGTAAAGTGTTTAATGTTCTTTGAAACAATTACAAGCATGACAACCTTTTATATGGATAATAAAGGGAGACAAAACCACCATCATTACACTAGAGAAATGACTTGGAGCATTTTTAAACACCGAAGGGAAGAAAATTGAACTGAAATAGTTGATTGTTAGCTTTAAAAGACGTTTTACATTTACTCTCTTCTGAATGGGTATTTGATAGCATCCAGATCTTATATCAATAGTTGTAAAATATTTACTATCCCATACCTTCACAAGTAGTTCTTCGATTGATGGCAATGGAAATGCATTATCCCTAGTGAATGCATTTTACTTCCTATAATCATCACACAATCTAACCGAGCCTTCCTTTTTCCTAAGTGCTACAATTGTAGAAGTCCAGGGGGGACTCGCTCTCCTCGATTAACTCTTGTTCCCTTAATTTATTAATTTCCCTTTCTATCTCTCCCTGGAAATGGAATGGGTACCTTATAAGGCCTTGACCTGATCGTCTTCGCCTGCACAGTTTTCAATGCTAAAGGGAAATCGAATCAATCCTCCCTGGTGGCTCATCTCCAATTTCCATTACATCAGAATAATTATTGACAATGTCACTAACTACAGGTTGATATTCTGACGGACATAGTTTTTTGTGCTTGCATAATCAAATTCTGAGTGCGTTCGTCTTTGCGGGCTGGAGTTGTGGCTCCCCAAACATCCCATTATAAGCAATTTCACATAACTCTAATTCACACACAGAATCCCTTCCTAACACAACTCTTTTATTTGACAAATTAACTATCATTATATCAGCTCTGTTCCCTTTTATTTCCCGTCAAGCCCTCTAATATCATATGGGCCCAATTGTCATGGGCGTTAACAACGACCATGGTTCATTCTTGAAGAGGGCAACACGGGGTCACTGATATGCTTGTAAGTGTCTTTGGAGACAACACCTCTCCTCTTTCAGGTACAGCTGTTACCTTACTAAAATGTCTCTCCGAGCCCAACACATGCACTTACTCCCTCATGGACTTTCTATCGACGAAATGTACCCTCCGGCTTTTACTGTTATTGTATCTTTTCCCCAAATAAGTCATATTTGATTATTAGAGATTAAATCAATTCCTAAGATAACCTCGATTTCTGGAATTCCTAAGGTGGGCAAGAAAAAAAATTCATGTGTAATTTTCACAGATCCCACCTTAAAGTTGACGATCGTTGTATGGTTTAATGCGTAGTTTATTTCCTCTTGGTGTGTCGAGGACGATGGATGCCACTGACTGTAGTGGCTTTGAGGAGAATCTTTTTTCAGTTAGTGAAACGCTGGGTTCTCTGTCAATCAGGTCAATCCTAACTGCTAACATTGCCTAGCCAGCCATTATAAGATATGGGGAATGGGCCAATGACCTTAGCTGCAATGCCGCTGCTCCCTTGTGCTTGCGGGGGTGAGGTCAGGGGGTACCGAGGGGGGTTCCCGGTTCCTGTTCTGCCACGTCCATTGTCACCGCTTCCTCGGCTACTGCTTGTGAATGTCATGCGGGGGCGGGGGGAGGGGATCGAACTCCCATGTCTCCCCCTTCCTCTGTTTCCTTTTCCTCGGATGTTGGGCAGGGGGAGGTGTATGTGTGCCACAGCCCGCCTGCCAAGAGCGTTTTTGCTGAGCACTCTCAAGATAGATGTCTGTAGGCCTGACAAATGTAAAAGATGGGTGATCCTTGGGTGGAGCACTTCACTCATCAGTTTTCCCTCTTCCCAACACTGCCAACATCTTCTATTTGCTGACTGCGTTCTCCCCCACCACCAAGCTTTGGGGGTTAATGAGTGCCTCTCATGGCTGCCAACTTCTCTGAATCTGGCCAGTTATTCCCACTCATTTTTCTTCTGGCAAACTGTCTTAAATGTTTTGTATTGCGTTCACTACGTCTGCTAACGAGCAATGGTCATCGAACAAATAACCACATAAATATGGGTTTAATAAATTCTACGAATATGTTCACGGGCAATCACTTTTTTATCACCTTCTGGGAGATTGGCACTACGGGTAGCAAACAAATCGCAGTCCCCAAAAATGCGAGTTGCAAAACTAAGAATGGATTCACCTTCCCGTATTTTGGGTTTGTAATTTTCTTTTATGTCTCCCTTTCTCGCATCAGGTAAGGCCTACTTCTCAATCAAACATGGTTTTCTTTCAGTATAATTTCTTAAAATGTCTTGTGGCCAAAACATTACCTCCGTTGAAGAAGCATCTTTCAGTAATTTGATTACTTGAAAAGCTTTTTCTTTCCGACCACCCATATGTGGCTACTTCAAAGTCTCTCAAAACACTTCAGTCAATTGAAACCCTTGTTGGGTCGCTGATCATCAAAAAGCCTAACACTTGCCTAGAGTTCTGGCAACTTTCGAACTACGATTTGCGTATCTTCACTCTGCTGTGCATGTGTACTTTCACTTGTGTGCGTTGAAGTTCGTTTATGTATGTCAGATATTCTATGGTTCCTCGCCGCTCCTCTTCTTGTTCAACCAGGAATCTGTTCATTAACTGTTCTAAGTTTTCTAACCTAATTTCCAATTCGTGGGTTCTAATTTCTTGTCTATATTCTTCAACAGGGAACGTTATATCCAACTGATCCCTTGTTCTCATCTCCTGCAGCATCAGCGTCTGCTATGTTAGTCCTTGTGTATCTAGGCATCTTGAACTTTTATTTAACCGGCTCAAAGAACAACTTTGCTCTCAATTTACACAAACAGACTTATTTTTACACTTGATACCAATATGACCTATGTAGACAGATAATGAGACACCGAAATCTGGGTTTTCTTCATTTATTACAAAAGGTTCATAAGTACACTATAATGAACACAACTATCACTCTCTCAGGAACGAGAGCCTTGTCTACTTGAGCACAAAAAGGCAAACTAAACTCCCTTCGCTACCAAAATGCAGTCTAGATACAATAACATGCTTAGTTATAGGTTTTTTGTGAAGTCTCATGATTAAAGAATTCCTTTAGTTTCATGTACAAAACACACATCTACATACATGAAATAGCGCAGTATATATATATATTTATATATTATATATATATTCATATTTATATATATATATATATATACATATATATATATATATATATATGTATATATATATATATATATGTGTGTGTGTGTGTGTGTGTGCGCGTATATATATGTTTAAATATATATATATATATATATATATTTATATATATTATACATATATATATTATATATATATGTGTGTGTGTGCGTGTGCGTATATATATGTTTAAATATATATATATATATATATATATACATATATCTATCCATCTATATATATATATATATATCCATCCTATATATATATATATATATATCCATCTATATATATATTTATATATATATATATATATATATATATACATATATATATATATATAATATATATTGCAAAAAAACTGCATATTCTATATCAAATTACAATTGTCTTTGAATGATGATTAAACATTGGTGTATTTATAACGAACTTGAATATACTTTCTAATTCTGTCTCGAATTTTCTAAAGAAAAAAGTATCATCTTAATTATACTGAAAAAAAAACAGAAAAAAGTTGTACCAAAAATATGAGAGAAAATGCCATAAATTTGATTGATATGCTGTTGAAGTTTTTGAGCAATGTTTTTGGTTTAGATTGTAGATCTAGATACGACAATGATTCATGATTTAGTATAAATTTTTGGAAATATTTCTCAAAACGTAAGATTTAATTAGAATATTTTTTTTACATTGGCTGTCTTATTACAATATTCATCAAAATTTAGGTACATTAAACATTTGTTGCTCTTTAAGGGTAGGCTCCACCTTGTAGGGGGTGCCAATCGTAAAAAAATATTTCCCCATAATACACTAATCAAGACACGCTAATGAAATTTTCAGAATTATTAGTACTATAATAAGGCATATCCTCTGTAAGTTTTATCATCCTATAGGGAAAATAAAGGATTTTATGAATAAAAATGTGAAAATCGGAGCAGCAGCGACTTTAATGCTTATTTGGTTGATCGGTGAGAAACTACTGTCTTTAATTGAAATTCGATGTTTAGGTATATTTTTTTATCCACCTGGAACATGCACATAAAGTTTTATCAAAATGGAACAGTAAATAAGCACACAGCAAGAAAAAAACGAGCAATAACTTTAGTGAAAGCCAAGCCGATGATGGAGCGAAACCTAGAAATAAATATTCACCAAAATTAAAATCTTGATTTAGGGACAAAACCTTGTGTGTTATTGTAGGTATTATGTCACTTGATAGCCTAAAATATCTAAAAATTATATTACTTAAGGCAATAAGAGAGGGACAAGCAAAGAAATACACCCCTCTCCCGAAAAAAAAACCGAGAAAAAGTGATTTTTTTTTCTGATGACACAGAGAGATGGGAGATAATCTCATAGTCACCCCTGAACTTATTTTCTTTGATAAAACTGATATTAGAAAACGACTTCGACAATTTTTGAGAGGTAAACTATAATAATTAGACAAATACTAATGATATTTCTTATTTTATTATGAACATAAGGGGGGCGTTGACGACCATGGGGGGCATTATAGAGGCTGGAGATGAATTTTACACGTATCACGGCCTTCTGATAGGCAAAAAGGAAGACTTTTAGCAAAGAAAAAAAAAATTGGCAAAAATCAGCTCTCCAAGGTGGAGACTATCGTGTCTCTCTTTGTGTCCCTGCTGAAAATATGATAAAAGGAGAAAAGACGTCAATATATATCTAGCTAATCTAGTACAGTATCCAAGTGTACAGATAAAATAAAAGAAGGGTTATGTTTCCATGCCGAAGAAATTGAATATTAAAAGCTGCATTAATATCTTAAGAAAGGAATCATAATCCATTTGCCGATACAAAACGCGAGCATTTTGAGAATTCATATAAAGGAATTGCAGCTCGATGAATGAAAATCGGAAGCGGTGAATCACCTGGGATGGATTTAGCAGATAAAATTAGATCCATTGGATAGAAACTGAACAGGAGATGGAAATAAAAAGAGACAATAATTGTATTTCAGGATATTACATATGAAAATTTAGATATCCCGTAAATAAAAGATATTCTTTTTAATTAATCTCGCAGCAAGTCAATCAGTAATTTCTGATGATACACTTGCGCATACTATTCTACATTATTTCTCTTCCGCTTGTATTTTGGAAGTATTTTAAAGTTTACGAAGGAAAATATCTTAATTAATGTTGTAACTGTTCTTAAGATATTTTGTTTAGATTTTTCTTTTGTCTCTTGTATTTCATTTACTTCCTTGCTTCTTTTCCTCGCTGGGCTAATTTTCCCTGCTGGATCCCTTGGACATATAGCATTTTGCTTTTCCCGCTAGGTTTGTAGATTAGCTAATAATAATAAATAATAATAATAATAATAATAATAATAATAATAATAATAATAATAATAATAATGTGCTATAAGACTTCTGCAGCGTCCATCACTTCCGGTATTCTCACTGAAGGCTTTGAAGCAGTTCGTTGAACCCAATACTGCTTTTATTGACAATTTCAATATCTATCGAGAACCTTGCTTTCTTACATTATTTATCCCACGCTTTCAACGTCTTTACCTTTAACCTCCCGGTTCTTTGGAATTATACACTTTTGTTAATAAAACTGGTGTCTTCCTATTTTGTTTACATTAATAAATCCTTGTTCATACATTAGCATTTTATCACCTCCTCTCTGTACCACCATAGTGATCAGTGTATCAATCCTTCTTGTTACATATAAACGATCCAAACACTTTCTCTTGAAAGCTTCAACATATATTTATTATTAATCATCATCCAAACCTTAGTTCATTTTTTTGAATAACTGTCTCAAGAATCCTTTCATATATTCTCAAATTAGCTTTCATAGAAAACTCAATATTCTTGCGTCTTACTAGTATTTTCTTTGAGTCAATTTTCTATCTTGATATCAGTTTTTATATTTTTTCACATATGCTAACATGTAACAGTATTTTATATTTTTGCCCATACACAAACATTAAAATAATCATTAATCTACCCTCAGCAATCCCTCAGCAATCGCGGGTGTTATGTCTATGCGGGCCTCACTCCCCCCCCCCCCCCTGAAAAACCACAAAGTAAATATAAATATCCAAGACATATTTTTTCCATTCTTTTCTATAATCTTTCATCTTTTTTTTATTATCTGTATAGTTTCTAAGTTATTATAAGCACAAAATGAATATTCTTAACCGAAAAATCACCAAGATATGATAGATATAAAACTTATCTGCTCTCAGAAATCATCAGTATAGATGTGCATGTCATCATCTTCTCTTTCTACGCCTATTGGCGCCAAGGGCCTTGGTTAGATTTTGCCTGTCGTCTCTATCTTAAGCTTATATTTCAATACTTTTCCATTCAGTATTTCCTACTTCACGCTTCATAGTTTTCAGCCATGTAGGCCTGGAATCTTCCAACTCTACTAGGGCCTTGTGGAGCCCACCTAACTTCTGGTAAACTAATCTCTCTTGGGGAGTGCAAAAAGCATGCACAAACGTTCTCCAGCTCACCATAATCTTATCCACATATGGCATTCGAGTAATCTGTCTTATAGTTTCAATTCTAATCTTCTCCTACTACTTAACTCCAATATTTTGCTGAGGGGTTTGTTCTCAAATCTGCAAAATTTATTTGAGAATGTTTCAATGTTATGCCATGACTCCTGTCCATATAATAACACTGACCTTACTAAACTGAAATATAGTCTGATTTTTCATATTTAATCTCAGCTGATCTGATTTCCAAAATTTTACTTAACCTAGCCCTTTTCTGATTTTTTTTTTTCTTAATCTTTCACTAAAATTTAATTCTAAAGACCCTGTATTGGTCACCATAATTTCCTAGACACTTCAGTGATTCTTCATCATCAATGATTTCTCCTTCCAATGTTATTTTATCTTTTTGCATACTCTTTTCCTATTATTACTGTCCTTCTTCTATTTACCTTGAACCTAACCTTGTTGGATATTTCACGTATTCTGGTAAGCAAGCATTGCAAGTCCTGTGGTGCTCTACTAATAAAAAAACTAGACCAGCATAATCTAGGTCTCCAAATTTCCTACTACCAATCCAGTCCAATCCTTTTCTACCATATCTGACTGTTCTCAGCATTAAAAATTCAAGGATGAGGATAAATAACATAGGTGACAGTACATACAACATATTAGAAAAATAAAAATTTTTACGATGAGAATTAAGGAATATCACTATATTCTATTTTCTCTCTAATCCGTATACTTCATTTTTACTCATCAAAGATATTGCAAAAATACTTTTCATGTGGATGAAAATGAGATAATCTGAATACCAACAATATCTGAACATGATAATTAACAACTGTATTAGCGAAGTAAAAATCTACAACACTCATATAGGAAAACTCCGCAATTGAATACGAACTTTATAACTTAAGTGAAATAACTAGAGTGATGTTTTGTTCATGTAAAAATATTTCAATTAATGCATGGATGCATATTTGTATGACATTCTGAGAAATAATTCGAATGAACGATTGTAAGAACCTATGACAAGATGGAGCTATAAAAAAAGGGGGTAGATTTAGGGGAAGAAATGAAAGAATACTGAGAGAATCTAAATTACAAAGGGGAGGACACAAGGTAAATGCAATGTGTAGGTGAGGGATTGCATACTGTATGGTACCGAAAAAATCGATAGGGTGGTTATAAAGTGATAAGAATTTATTCATGAAAATAACAATGGAATTTCCTGGGTACTAATTCAACCCCTCACCTACACATATTTTCCGATAACACACGTTAAAGGAGATAATTTTGTCTTAACTAGTGGATGTTCTCATGTATATATAATATATATATATATATAGTGATATAAACATAGATATACACATATATATACATATATAATATAAATATATATATATATAAACTATGAGAATGAGAGAGAGATTACAATAGAGGAAGTGAGGAGAGCACTAGATGAAACGAGAGTAGGAAAAGCATCTGGTATGGATGGTGTGAAAGCTGAGATGTTGAAGGAAGGGGGTGTGACTGTACTTGAATGGTTGGTGAGATTGTTTAATATGTGTTTTGTGTTGTCAATGGTACCAGTAGATTGGGTTTGTGCATGTATTGTACCACTATATAAGGGTAAGGGAGATGTGCATGAGTGTTGTAATTCAAGAGGTATTAGTTTGTTGAGTGTAGTTGGAAAAGTGTATGGTAGAGTGTTGATAATAGGATTAAGGATAAAACAGAGAATGCAATCTTAGAAGTACAGGGTGGTTTTAGAAGAGGTAGGGGTTGTATGAATCAGATTTTTACAGTTAGGCAGATATGCGAGAAATATTTAGCAAAAGGTAAGGAGGTGTATGTTGCGTTTAGGGATCTGGAGAAAGCATATGATAGAGTTGATAGGGAAGCAATGTGGAATGTGATGAGGTTATATGGAGTTGGTGGAAGGTTGTTGCAAGCAGTGAAAAGTTTCTACAAAGGTAGTAAAGCATGTGTTAGATAGGAAATGAAGTGAGTGATTGGTTTCGGTGAGAGTGGGGCTGAGACAGGGATGTGTGATGTCGCCGTGGTTGTTTAACTTGTATGTTGATGGAGTGGTGAGAGAGGGTTGAATGCTCGAGTGCTTGGACGAGGATTAAAACTGGTAGGAGAGAATGATCATGAATGGGAGGTAAATCAGTTGTTGTTTGCGGATGATACTGTACTGGTAGCAGACACAGAAGAGAAGCTTGACCGACTAGTGACAGAAATTTGGAAGGGTGTGTGAGAGAAGGAAGTTGAGAGTTAATGTGGGTAAGAGTAAGGTTATGAGATGTACGAGAAGGGAAGGTGGTGCAAGGTTGAATGTCATGTTGAATGGAGAGTTACTTGAGGAGGTGGATCAGTTTAAGTACTTGGGGGTCTATTGTTGCAGCAAATGGTGGAGTGGAAGCAGATGTACGTCAGAGAGTGAATGAAGGTTGCAAAGTGTTGGGGGCAGTTAAGGGAAGTAGTAAAAAATAGAGGGTTGGGCATGAATGTAAAGAGAGTTCTATAAGAGAAAGTGATTGTACCAACTGTGATGTATGGATCGGAGTTGTGGGGAATGAAAGTGATGGAGAGACAGAAATTGAATGTGTTTGAGATGAAGTGTCTAAGGAGTATGGCTGGTGTATCTCGAGTAGATAGGGTTAGGAACGAAGTGGTCAGGTAGAGAAACGGGTGTAAGAAATGAGTTAGCGGGCTAGAGTGGATATGAATGTGTTGAGGTGGTTTTGGCATGTTGAGAGAATGGAAAATGGTTGTCTGCTAAAGAAGGTGATGAATGCAAGAGTTGATGGGGAGAAGTACAAGAGGAAGGCAAGGTTTGGGTGGATGGATGGTGTGAAGAAAGCTCTGGGTGATAGGAGGATAGATGTGAGAGAGGGCAAGAGAGCGTGCTAGAAATAGGAATGAAAGGCGAGCGATTGTGACGCAGTTCCAGTAGGCCCTGCTGCTTCCTCCGGTGCCTTATATGACCGCGGAGGTAAGCAGCAGTAGGGGACTCAGCATTATGAAGCTTCATCTGTGGTGGATAATGTGGGAGGTTGGGCTGTGGCACCCTAGCAGTACCAGCTGAACTCGGTTGAGTCCCTGGTTAGGCTGAAGGAACGTAGAGAGTAGAGGTCCCCTTTTTGTTTTGTTTCATTGTTGGTGTCGGCTACCCCCCAAAATTGGGGAAGTGCCTTGGTATATGTATGTGATGTATATATATATATACATATATATATATATATATATATTTATATATATATATATATATATATACATGTGTGTGTATATATATACACACACACACATATATATATATATATATATATTTCTGTATATATATATATATATATATACAGATATATATATATATATATATATATGTGTGTGTGTGTGTGTGTGTGTAAAGGAGAAGACCTTAAAACTATATTGATTTTAAATGTCAATATACAAGTTTGGAATCTGTTTTTTTTTTCTTTTTTACAAATGAAGAACTTCAAATAATCTTATATGTAAATAGCAAAATTCCTTTCACAGTTTAATTAGTTCTCCAACTCACCCAATCTGTCATAATTTCATCACACTGCTTTATCATATTACTTAGATTTGTTTCCTCTCCATCAGCTATTTTGAATTTCATATAAACCCGTCCATCATGTCATAAGGCAGATTTGCTTGAATTGAAATCCATAATCAGTTATCTTTTATATTAGTCATGAATTTACTTCTATTAAGTTTCTCCTTTTTGGATGCTCATTGCATATGACAACAATTCAAGTTGAAAAGGCTGAGGAAAATCAGAAATCCTGATTCCAGCTTCTGAACTTTTTAGTAGTTTAATTATATTCCATTGCTATTATTTGAGCTATCAATAAGTAATCTGCTGTGGATCGTACTGAAGGCTTATCTGTTTTTCATTATGAGAGATGTCTGAATTGTAACTTGTGGTTAATAGTTGGAAGATGAATTTCAGCTCGTTTCTCCATTACTCCACTTGCGTGCAAGTGTGTGTGTGTGTGTGTGTGTGTGTGTGTATGTGTA
>NC_090732.1:27785438-27787938 GCF_036898095.1 Palaemon carinicauda | reverse complement strand
AAAATATCCTATAGGAGTTTTACTAGAAAAAAATACTTAGTCGAATATAAATATTTGTGTGAGAAAACAAATTATTGAAATTTCAAATATCCACCCGTCATATTCAAGGTCTTCGGATCTTTTTTATCTCAAAAAGACCATGTCATAAGATCATAAAAAAGAGAGACAACGGAGGTTATGATCACTTATCTAACTTGTATAAATATATATGACAGTTCGATCAGCAAATATAAAAACGCTGGCTCAGTTAGTTTGAAACGACCAAAGAAAAAGAGAAAGTCAAACGCCATAAAACCGAGTATGGCATCATATATGGGAAAACATCATTAGTTGAAGAGTTAAACAAACTTCAAGACTGCTAATCTTGGAACACAATATATGATGAGGCAAACCTAAGAAATGTTTAGCCAATCATAGAATTAATAAAAGACAATGTAGCTAATATAACAAACATTAAGTATTGTAGACATTGTGGATTTATTTCACACATACGAAATCATTCGATGTACTCACTCCAGCCGGAGTAACATTAACTCCAGACATTCCAAAAGAGATAAGACTTTTATAGGTGATTGTAGAATCTATGAAAAGAAATGCATTTATTTGCAAGCATCAGTCAAAATGCTTAAAGAGAATAAACTCAAGCACTAACTCAAGCAGTAGAGAACAGGGCAAATAAAATCAAACGTGATATTGCAAAGAAACGTTCATACACAGACATCCTCGCTTTAACATCAATAGATAATGTTGCACTTGAAGCCCGTTATCATAAATCTCACTATAGGGGATTACACATATAGAAAACCTAAGGATGTCGATGTTACATGTGTCACTGAGAATGATTACCAGAAACTGAGAAATTGGACCTCCACCAATTGCAGTATTATATTAGAACAGATGTGTTTTTTTATTGTAAGACTGATTCCTCTCTTTAAGCTCGTCAATGAAGTCAAATGATATCTGAAATGAACAGGGCATAACTGACATAACGGATGCTACAAAGAAATATATACGCGGAAAGCTAGAATTCAAATTTGGTGATACCTTGCACTTTTTTACTGTTACAAACTAAGTGACATGGGACCAAAATAACTTATCAACTGAAGCAATTGCCTATTGTGACAGTGAAGAATGAACTTTATGCACTTACTAAAAGACAAAGTATGACATTTTAATCCAAAAGCTAGGCACGTGCATTTGAGATCAAGTTAAAACAGTCTAGTATGAAACGATCATGGCTTCCTTATCCTGAAGAGCTGAGCTACACATGTCACAACGCCCGACAGTTTGTTAAATTGTTTAACTTTTATACTTGGAGGATATAAAAAACCAAAAGATTGTACATTATTTACAGATTGCCAGAATTTACAGCTCAGGATATCATCACAGCCATGAATGCTGGTAAGTTACTGACTCTAAAAAAGTTTTGATTCCATGAATTATAAAGACCTTGACAGGTAATGTAGAACTCATCAAGATAATGAATTGGTTGGACACGCAAAAGGTATCCAAGTGCTTCTTCCTTCAATTCCTAGCCACTTGTTCCCACTGTGTTAGCTTTTGATAATATTGATAGACAAGAAGAAGTTCTTAGTGGTGCAAGGAATATCCAATAGAGTTAAAGGAATATTGTTCAACCCACAACAAAGCTTAGAGTAGCCCCAAACTAAAATCAGTATAAATGAAAACTGAAAAAGAAGAAGAATCCCAATATCTCACCAGAGCCTTCCTGTTTTCATTTGCTGGAAATGAACAGGATGACCACCAGAATCGCCGGCAAATGTGTTTGAGCAGCTTGAAAATGCACCAACTCAAAATGTAAACCAAAACCAGCTGCAGATTTTGCCACGCCTCTCTGATGTGATGGAATATGGAATCAGTTCATGGATAGGTTTCAATATAATCACTTGACATAACATGGCTATGCCAGCAGACACATTTGGCTATTTACCAATTATAAATGCTCCAGCAAACAGAAATGTCACCAGTTCAAGAAATTCGAAATGAAAATATGTCTATTAAAGAGTCGTTATTTCATGGATCTATTGCAATTGTTTTGGATCACGCATAGTTTTTTAAAGCTAGTGAAAAACCATGGTGGCACCAACAAGATTATTGAAAAAATAACCCTAGTTATGGGTAATGTTCATATATTCTGCACCCTACTGTTACCAATTGGAGAAATATTTGGAGTTGCTGGAATTTTCAACCTTGCAATGTAGTCTGGTGCCATTTCAGTAGGGATAGTTGACAAAATCTTTGAAGGAAAGCATTACAAAAGGATGTTTACATTCATAGAATTAATAATAAAGCACTAGATACTTCAACCTGAGACAAATTTAATAAAACACAATATTTTATCCCTAAAATATTTTTTTCTAGCATCAACCATTAAGTGATAAAAAAGGATTTTGTCAGAAGCATTTATATATATATATATATATACATACATATTTTTATATATATAATATATATATATTTATATCTTATACATATATCT
>NC_090732.1:27762938-27780438 GCF_036898095.1 Palaemon carinicauda | reverse complement strand
TGGTGGTCTACCCTTAAATCTGTACTCTTTGGTGTAGATGCAGCAGTTCCTCCTTTACTTAAACCAGATGGTTCAGTCACTCACTGTCCAGAGGAAAAGTCAACCCTTTGGCTGATGTTTTTGACAGTAAACAGAGTAATAAAAAACTTAAACTTCCTCCTTTCTGTTTCCTGAGGCTAAACCATCTAGGTTAGCATTTCGATCTTGTGAAATTAAAGCTCTGTTGATGGACCTTGATGCTTATGGAAGTGTAGACCCAAGTGGTATTTTCCTTTGTTTTTTATAAAGACAGCAGGTTTCTTAGATCCAAAGTTATCTGTTCATTTTGCGCAAGTTAGCAAGAAGAGGAGAGTTTAGCACTTGTTGGAGAATTGGTAATGTTACTCCTTTATGAAAATGTGTTTGTAGTAGCTCAAGTCCCACTGATTACCGCGCAATTTCCATAACTCCCATATTATCTAAAGTTTTTGAACGTCTTCTGCAAAACGTCTTAATGGGTTTGCTGAAGGTAATCATCTATTCCCTAGTTTGCAATTTGGTTTTCGTAAAGGCCTTGGAGCATGTTATCCCCTTCTTACAATCTCCAATGCTGTACAGAAATACCTCGATTGTCGGTCAGGAAGTTCGTATGATTGGCCTTAATTTTAGTGCTAGCCTTTGACTGTGTTAATCATGAGTTGGGAGTGGGGTGGATCGTTTCTTAGCATTATTATTGATTTTCTAAGTAATAAATCTCAAAGATTTGTTGCTGATGGGCACCATAGTGAGTATAGGAATGTGATATCCGGTGTTTCACAGGATGACTCTATCTTTATTTGGCCCATTACTGTTTATATTATATACACATGACATGTGGTTTGACCTAGCAAACAAGCTTGTTGCATATGCAGTCGATGCATACTCTCTTTGCATTAATTCTAAGCCCTGAATGTAGATCTGGGGTTGGTGAATCCCTTAATAGAGAATAAGCTAAAATTAGTGCTTGGTGCAAATTATGGAGTATGAAGTTGAATCGTAACAAAACTCAAAGTATGATTGTAAGTAGGTCAAGGAGGGTAGCTCTTAAACATCCGGATCTCCGTATTGATAATGTTGCTTATAATTTGTATAACTCTTTTAAAATTTTTAGGTGTGATTCTCGACAGCAAATTCACTTTTGAGAAACGCGTTAGGTCTGTGTCTTCTTCAATTGCAAAAAAAAAAAAAAAATTAGCTTATTGAGAAAGTCTTTCAAGATTTTGGGTGATCAATGTATGCTGAAGAAGTGTTTTAATTCTTTCATACTACCTTGTTTTGAGAATTGTTCTCCTGTCTGGTGTTCAGCTGCTGATTCTCATCTTTATTCGTTAGACAGAAACTTACGGTCTATTAAATTTCTTATTCCTGATATAGATATTAATCTTTGGCCACCGTCGTTCAATTAGTTCATTATGTATGTTGCATAAGATTTTTCATAACTCTGACCATCCTTTATATTCAGATCTCCCTGGACAATTCTATCCTGTTCGTAATACTAGGCAGGC
The DNA here is from genome assembly GCF_036898095.1 of Palaemon carinicauda. Classification (NCBI taxonomy): domain Eukaryota; kingdom Metazoa; phylum Arthropoda; class Malacostraca; order Decapoda; family Palaemonidae; genus Palaemon; species Palaemon carinicauda. The sequence continues at coordinate 27,778,915 of NC_090732.1, read as the reverse complement.
CAGTTAATTATAATGGCTAGGGCCTTTTCCATCATGAGACTCAATACTAAACAGTATTTTAGAAGTTTTATTCCAGCTGTTACCAAATTGTGGAATGATCTTCCCAATCGGGTAGTTGAATCAGTAGAACTTCAAAAGTTCATAGTTGGAGCAAATGTTTTTATGTTGACCAGGCTGACACAAGTCTTTTTACAGTTTATATATGACATACCTGTTTTTGACGTTAATAGCTTATATATGACATATCTGTTTTGATGTTGTTACTGTTTTTTTAATGATTCTTGTTAATTTGTTCTCATCTTTATTTATTTCCTTAGTTCCTTCCCTCGCTTGGCTATTTTTACAGATAGGGTTGTAACTTGGCTAATAATAATAATAATAATAATAATAATAATAATAATAATAATAATAATAATAATAATAATAATAATAATAATAATAATAATCTCTACTGTACTCTTTCGCTTTTTCTCATTATCATACTCTTATTCACATTTTTTTTTCAACTATATCCTCTTCCAGACCACATAAAATCTTTCTATAGTTTCTTTTTAGTTTCAATGTTACCTACAAGAAGTTTATCAATATCCCTGAATTAGCTATTTTATTAGGCGTATTTATTTTATTATGAAACAATAAAAAAATTACACTAGAGGAGTAAAGTTCATGACGGGTAATCAAAGGTTATAAATATCGATAACTATTATTATTAAAATAAAACACAGTACTAATAGTTAAGATTAAAACAATTATCATGCTAAAGTGTGAAGAGCTTTATAATAAAATACACTGACCAACGATATTATGTGTATTTTGACGCTGTTTCATAATTAATGGAGTTGGTCTATAAAAACTTGCCATAACTCTTTTATATCGAAGGTATGGTTTTTCGTTGTAGAGTTGTTGGAGAAATGGGTTCAAGAGGGAGATTTGGTGGATAATTCAGATACAGGTCTGGACTATCGATAAATTTGTCTTTATTCTACTCTCTTATAAAATGCCCTTCATAGAGTACGAGAAATGTAATTACTTGTTATTGCTCTGCTCATGCCTGATCTCTGTAAATTTGTGTTCAATTATAGCTGTGAAATCTGGAACGTGTTGCTCTATCTAGCTCCTTCTAGTGTTTCCATATCAACCTACAGTTTAGATTTTTTAGAAGGCTTTTTTTCTCCATGTAGTTTTTAAGGAATCAATGTTTCCATTTGAAATATGCAATTACCTTATATTCCCCCGGGAATTTTCCTTGAAAAATACATTAACTTTCATCATTCCATTTATTCACTCACGGCAGCTGCTGGACCTCACAATGGCTTTGTCAAATTATTACAGGTTTACATTGGGTTTGCAATCCTTACATATATAGAGATTCAAATTAAGATAAGATAACAATTTATTTAGTAAATCAATCATATTATGAAGAGTGTAAAAGAAGGAAAGGAAAAATATTTTATCTGTACAGAGATCTTTTTAGATATAAAGAAAAAGGAAAAGTAAGATAACTGAATGTGTGGTTATATTCATCCCTTCTCATAATTCAAACTGTTAGCTATTACTAGGAACTCGCTAACATTCGCATGAATCCTCCGTATGTTCTTGTCATTAAAAAAGAAGACTGAAGAATGTTAATAAGTTTCTTTACTTAAGCCGTTTGATGCAATGGAAATACGACTTCTATAGACATAAAAATGGGTACCCTCTCCAAACACTATTAGGTTGGCACTCCCAAGAGGGATTTCATCGGTAAAGGACTTATAAAGCAGGCTCTTTGATAAAGTAAAACAATGATAGTCTTCCTACTGCCCATAGTTAGACAAAATCATATATAAATCTTCCTAAACAAAGGTGAAGCAGACTTGTGTAGTGCATTTGCAGACTGGGTAACTCATGTAATTAGAATCAAGACCTTTTTATCTCAGGAGAACTTGAATGCCTTGGTATAACTAAGTCCTTACCTCAATAGACAGGTTTTTTCCAATTAAGGTCACTTCTTGATTAAAAAAAAGCAACAACAACCACAACAACAATAATAATAATAATGAATAATAATAATAATAATAATAATAATAATAATAATAATAATAATAATAATAATAATAATAATAAGCTGTAAATACAGATCATAATAAAAAAATCTTAGATCCATTGATGTGAGAAAAAGAGTTGGAAAATACGCAATCAAATAGATAATATAAAAAAGAAACTATAAAACCAAATGATAATATAAGAGGCTTCAGATAGAAAACTTCTTTTATTATTTTTTCTTGTGAAAATTGCTTTTACTCTACCACCTATTTTTCCCAGTCCCTGCCTGTCTTTCATCCTTAAGAAAGCAACAATTTTCCTTACGGGTCACTGCATTTGAGTGACTGCGTTTGAAAGGAAACTTTGATGTAAGAGGTCACTTTCTGTGTCCTCAATACCTGGTCTTCAATAGCCCTGCGACAAGCATCAAACCTAACCATATTAAGTTGCAAATATCTAAAACCAATGTTGTCAAAGGAAGTGAATTTATTGAAAATATTGCACCAAACTTACAGCTTTTTTCTCGAATTGTTGTTATTTATACACAGATAATGAAAATGATTTCCATTTATCATGTATATAGCATACAGAATTTAAACTTATTTTCTTAATACATTTCTGAATGTTATGTATGAAATTAACCATACAATTTTCTTAAGATTTCGTGTCAGGTAATTTTACCGTTTGCTTAGAACACAAATATATATAAATTTATATCCCCTATTTGATGGGGTGTTCTATTTTTCAAAGTTAAAAATTATTTAAGACTATAGTTAAATAGATGGATATTTTACCTAATAATATCAGAATCTGATTCGTTTTTGTCGTAGCTCTCATCTCTCAATCTATCATTTTGTTAAACATTCCATGGATGTATCTTTCTTCCTTCTTTCATTAATGATTTTTTTTGAAAGATCGAAAGAAAATTCTTTGTAATTCAACTCCAAAAGTAAAAATCCTAATATACACGATACACGACAACACAAGATTCTTCAGCTACGACATACACACAGACAGATATATAGTGACCCAGCGGGCAAAACGTAATGATCATTTGACCAAGCGCTTTGGTGTTATTGTTATCGTGAGACCTTAAGTAGGTGTAATTATAACATGAAAGCGCTTGGTCAATTCTTTGTTTCCTTTTCAGCACGGCTGGCTGTCATGTTGAGACATCGCATATTCCAGTGATTTCCTGTGAGTATATATATATATATATATACATATATATATATATATGTATTTATATATATATATATATATATATATACATATATATATATATATATATATATACATATACGTATATATATATATATATATATATACTCACAGGAAATCACTGGAATATGCGATGTCTCAACATGACAGACAGCCGTGCGGAAAAGGAAACAAAGAATTGACCAAGCGCTTTCATGTTATAATTACATCGCATATTCCAGTGATTTCCTGTGAGCATATATATATATATATATATAAATATATATATATATGTATATGTATATATATATATATATATATATAAATATATATATATATATATATATGTATATATATATATATATATATAAATATATATATATATAATATATGTATATGTATATATATATATATATATATAAATATATATATATATATATATATATACATATACATATATATAAATATATTTATACATATATATATATATATATATACATATATAAATATATATATATATATATATATATACATATATATATATATATATATAAATATATATATATATATATATAAATATATATATATATATATACATATACATATATATATATATATATATATATTTATATACTCACAGGAATTCACTGGAATATGCGATGTCTCAACATGACAGCCAGCCGTGCGGAAAAGGAAACAAAGAATTGACCAAGCGCTTTCATGTTATAATTACACTTACTTAAGGTCTCACGATAACAATAACACCAAAGCGCTAGGTCAAATGATCATTACGTTTTGCCCGCTGGGTCACTATATATCTGTCTGTGTGTATGTCGTAGCTGAAGAATCTTGTGTTGTCGTGTATCGTGTATATTAGGATTTTTACTTTTCGGAGTTGAATTACAAAGGAATTTTCTTTCGATCCTTCAAAAAAAATCATTAATGGAAGAAGGAAGATACATCCATGGAATGTTTATCAAAATGATAGATTGAGAGATGAGAGCTACGACAAAAACGAATCAGATTCTGATATTATTAGGTAAAATATCCATCTATTTAACTATAGTCTTAAATAATTTTTAACTTTAAAAAATAGAACACCCCATCAAATAGGGGATATAAATTTATATATATTTGTGTTCTAAGCAAACGGTAAATTACCTGACACGAAATCTTAAGAAAATTGTATGCTTAATTTCATACATAACATTCAGAAATGTATTAAGAAAATAAGTTTAAATTCTGTATGCTATATACATGATAAATGGAAATCATTTTCATTATCTGTGTATAAATAACAACAATTCGAGAAAAAAGCTGTAAGTGTGGTGCAATATTTTCAATAAATTCACTTCCTTTGACAACATTGGTTTTAGATATTTGCAACTTAATATGGTTAGGTTTGATGCTTGTCGCAGGGCTATTTTGAAGACCAGGTATTGAGGACACAGAAAGTGACCTCTAACATCAAAGTTTCCTTTCAACGCAGTCACTCAAATGCAGTGACCCCTAAGGAAAATTGTTGCTTTCTTAAGGATGAAAGACAGGCAGGGACTGGAAAAAATAGGTGGTAGAGTAAAAGCAATTTTCACAAGAAAAAATAATAAAAGAAGTTTTCTATCTGAAGCCTCTTATATAATCATTTAGTTTTATATTTTCTTTTTATATTTTACTATTTGATTGCGTATTTTCCAACTCTTTTTCTCACATCAATGGATCTATGATTTTTTTTATGATCTGTATTTTACAGCTTATTATTATTATTATTATTATTATTATTATTATTATTATTATTATTATTATTATTATTATTATTATTATTATTATTATTATTATTATTATTATTATTATTATTATCATTATTATTATTATTATTATTATTATTATTATTATTATTGTTGTTGTTGTTGTTGTTGTGGTTGTTGTTGCTTTTTTTTAATCAAGAAGTGACCTTAATTGGAAAAACCTGTCTATTGAGGTAAGGACTTGGTTATACCAAGGCATTCAAGTTCTCCTGGATAAAAAGGTCTTGATTCTAATTACATGAGTTACCCAGTCTGCAAATGCACTACACAAGTCTGCTTCACCTTTGTTTAGGAAGATTTATAATGATTTTGTCTAACTATGGGCAGTAGGAAGACTATCATTGTTTTACTTTATCAAAGAGCCTGCTTTATAAGTCCTTTACCGATGAAATCCCTCTTGGGAGTGCCCAACCTAATAGTGTTTGGAGAGGGTACCCATTTTTATGTTATAGAATCGTATTTCCATTGCATCAAACGGCTTAAGTAAAGAAACTTATTAACATTCTTCAGTCTTCTTTTTTAATGACAAGAACATACGGAGGATTCATGCGAATGTTAGCGAGTTCCTAGTAATAGCTAACAGTTTGAATTATGAGAAGGGATGAATATAACCACACATTCAGTTATCTTACTTTTCCTTTTTCTTTATATCTAAAAGATCTCTGTACAGATAAAATATTTTTCCTTTCCTTCTTTTACACTCTTCATAATATGATTGATTTACTAAATAAATTTTATCTTATCTTAATTTGAATCCCTATATATATAAGGATTGCAAACCCAATGTAAACCTGTAATAATTTGACAAAGCCATTGTGAGGTCCAGCAGCTGCCGTGAGTGAATAAATGGAATGATGAAAGTTAATGTATTTTTCAAGGAAAATTCCCCGGGGGAATATAAGGTAATTGCATATTTCAAATGGAAACATTGATTCCTTAAAAACTACATGGAGAAAAAAAGCCTTCTAAAAAATCTTAAACTGTAGGTTGATATGGAAACACTAGAAGGAGCTAGATAGAGCAACACGTTCCAGATTTCACAGCTATAATTGAACACAAATTTACAGAGAATCAGGCATGAGCAGAGCAATAACAAGTAATTACATTTCTCGTACTCTATGAAGGGCATTTTATAAGAGAGTAGAATAAAGACAAATTTATCGATAGTCCAGACCTGTATCTGAATTATCCACCAAATCTCCCTCTTGAACCCATTTCTCCAACAACTCTACAACGAAAAACCATACCTTCGATATAAAAGAGTTATGGCAAGTTTTTATAGACCAACTCCATTAATTATGAAACAGCGTCAAAATACACATAATATCGTTGGTCAGTGTATTTTATTATAAAGCTCTTCACACTTTAGCATGATAATTATTTAAATCTTAACTATTAGTACTGTGTTTTATTTTAATAATATAGTTATCGATATTTATAACCTTTGATTACCCGTCATGAACTTTACTCCTCTAGTGTAATTTTTTTATTGTTTCATAATAAAATAAATACGCCTAATAAAATAGCTAATTCAGGGATATTGATAAACTTCTTGTAGGTAACATTGAAACTAAAAATAAACTCTAGAAAGATTTTATGTGGTCTGGAAGAGGATATAGTTGAAAAAAAAATGTGAATAAGAGTATGATAATGAGAAAAAGCGAAAGAGTACAGTAGAGATTATTATTATTATTATTATTATTATTATTATTATTATTATTATTATTATTATTATTATTATTATTATTATTATTATTATTAGCCAAGTTACAACCCTATCTGTAAAAATAGCCAAGCGAGGGAAGGAACTAAGGAAATAAATAAATGATGAGAACAAATTAACAAGAAATCATTAAAAAAACAGTAACAACATCAAAACAGATATGTCATATATAAGCTATTAACGTCAAAAACAGGTATGTCATATATAAACTGTAAAAAGACTTGTGTCAGCCTGGTCAACATAAAAACATTTGCTCCAACTATGAACTTTTGAAGTTCTACTGATTCAACTACCCGATTGGGAAGATCATTCCACAATTTGGTAACAGCTGGAATAAAACTTCTAAAATACTGTTTAGTATTGAGTCTCATGATGGAAAAGGCCTAGCCATTATAATTAACTGCCTGCCTAGTATTACGAACAGGATCGAATTGTCCAGGGAGATCTGAATATAAAGGATGGTCAGAGTTATGAAAAATCTTATGCAACATACATAATGAACTAATTGAACGACGGTGCCAAAGATTAATATCTATATCAGGAATAAGAAATTTAATAGACCGTAAGTTTCTGTCTAACGAATAAAGATGAGAATCAGCAGCTGAACACCAGACAGGAGAACAATTCTCAAAACAAGGTAGTATGAAAGAATTAAAACACTTCTTCAGCATACATTGATCACCCAAAATCTTGAAAGACTTTCTCAATAAGCTAATTTTTTTTTTTTTTTTGCAATTGAAGAAGACACAGACCTAACGCGTTTCTCAAAAGTGAATTTGCTGTCGAGAATCACACCTAAAATTTTAAAAGAGTTATACAAATTTAAAGCAACATTATCTATACGGAGATCCGGATGTTTAAGAGCCACCCTCCTTGACCTACTTACAATCATACTTTGAGTTTTGTTACGATTCAACTTCATACTCCATAATTTGCACCAAGCACTAATTTTAGCTTATTCTCTATTAAGGGATTCACCAACCCCAGATCTACATTCAGGGCTTGGAATTAATGCAAAGAGAGTAGCATCATCTGCATATGCAACAAGCTTGTTTGCTAGGTCAAACCACATGTCATGTGTATATAATATAAACAGTAATGGGCCAAATAAAGATAGAGTCATCCTGTGAAACACCGGATATCACATTCCTATACTCACTATGGTGCCCATCAGCAACAAATCTTTGAGATTTATTACTTAGAAAATCAATAATAATGCTAAGAAACGATCCACCCACTCCCAACTCATGATTAACACAGTCAAAGGCAGCACTAAAATTAAGGGCCAATCATACGAACTTCCTGACCACAATCGAGGTATTTCTGTACAGCATTGGAGATTGTAAGAAGGGGATAACATGCTCCAAGGCCTTTACGAAAACCAAATTGCAAACTAGGGAATAGATGATTACCTTCAGCAAACCCATTAAGACGTTTTGCCAGAAGACGTTCAAAAACTTTAGATAATATGGGAGTTATGGAAATTGCGCGGTAATCAGTGGGACTTGAGCTACTACAAACACATTTTCATAAGGAGTAACATTACCAATTCTCCAACAAGTGCTAAACTCTCCTCTTCTTGCTAACTTGCGCAAAATAACAGATAACTTTGGATCTAAGAAACCTGCTGTCTTTATAAAAAACAAAGGGAAAATACCACTTGGGTCTACACTTCCATAAGCATCAAGGTCCATCAACAGAGCTTTAATTTCACAAGATCGAAATGCTAACCTAGATGGTTTAGCCTCAGGAAAACAGAAAGGAGGAAGTTTAAGTTTTTTATTACTCTGTTTACTGTCAAAAACATCAGCCAAAAGGGTTGACTTTTCCTCTGGACAGTGAGTGACTGAACCATCTGGTTTAAGTAAAGGAGGAACTGCTGCATCTACACCAAAGAGTACAGATTTAAGGGTAGACCACCATTTGTGTTCCTGAGTTGTACCAGAAAGGGTTTCTTTTACGGTTAAATTTTACTCCTTTCCTGTTGAGGCATAAACTCTCTGAGCAAAAGCTCGAAGCTGAGTATAGTTATTCCAAGTCAAATCTGATCTGTTACCCTTCCAAAGATGATAGGCCTCTTGCTTCTCCAAATAAGCATGTCTACAATCATTATTGAACCACGGTTTGTCTTTCACTCGGTACCTTATCACACGAGAAGGGATACGCCTATCAATTATGTTGACTAGATTCTCATTCAAAGGGACAACAGGATCTACACTAATATATAATTGTAACCAATTCATGCACAAAAGATCATGCAAAATCTAATTCCAGTCTGCTTGGGGTTTCATATAAATTTTACAGTAGTATGATATATCAGGGACAGGTTGCTCAGTTTTCGCTACTAATGAAATCAATGCATGATCAGATGTCCCGACTGGAGAACCAACCTTACTAGTTATAACGCCAGGGGAGTCAGTGTATACGAGGTCCAAGCAATTACCAGACCTGTGAGTAGCTTCATTTATGATTTACTCGCAGCCTGATTCAGAGGCAAAATCTAAAGCTCTTAAGCCATGGCGATCGGTAGGAGATATAGAACTTAACCACTGCCTCCGGAGCATTAAAATCACCAACAAAGACAAAAGAAGCCTTTCTATCATCTTGTATCTTAGCCATAATGGTAAGAAGACAATCGAAGATAGAGTCATCCATGTTTGGATTTCAGTAGATCGAACACAAATAAAAGTTGTTATGCCTGCCACAAACTTTTATTACCTGAATCTCCTGGCATCTACATTTAAAGCAGGACATATGAGAAGCAGGATACTCAGTCCTAATATACACCACCATTCCCCCGGCCCTAGGGATGGCATCACGTTTAAACATTATTGGCTTCTTAAAACCAGTTATAAGGAGCTCAAATGAGTGCCTCATATTAGAAGTGATTGATATACATAAGTATTTTAGAGTATATATAACATATAGTTGAATATCAACACGGAGATGAGTTGCATACCAGAAACTGCAAATAAAGGTAACTGGATGCATGCCTATTTTAATTAGGATTAGACTTGAGTTAGTTGAGTGATGTATTAAGAAATTCATTATGTTGATTAGAAAAAAAAAAAAAGATAAAAGGATGTTGTTGATATTCATGATTTATAGATGCTTTAAGAAGAAATAAAAGGAATAAAAATTTAGTCAAATTTAGTGAAAAGGTTATATTAATTCCAAGTTGCTAGGCAGTAGCAGGAGGGGAAATTGTGGGAAGGGCTTTGTATGTGATAAAATATATTTCGACAGAGATGATTGATTTTATTTCTTAGAGACACAAGTTTATTTAAAACACAAAGGTGAATGGAGTATGAGGTTTTATGTGCTATTTGCGAAATCTCTTGTGTAGATATATGGAGTCCTAAGTGTTATAAAAGTTTTACTGCACTTTGCGTACGATTTGGAATCATTGATTAAAGGATGCCGATTGCAGCGGCTCATGATGTTGTTTTGTGAAACCACCCAATTATAGAAGAGATGTATACATAATTATATATGTGTGCAGGGGTATATACATATGCATATATCAGTGTAAGAACATATTTATACGAACACTTACTCAAACACGCACACACACACGTACACGCGCACACACACACGTACACGCGCACACACACACGTACACGCGCACACACACACACACAAACACACACACACACACACACATATATATATATATATATATGTATATATATATATATATATATATATACATATATATATATATATATGTATGTATATATATATATATATACATATATATATATATATATATAAATGTATATGTGTATATATATATATATATATATATGTATTATAGCCACAAAAGGAAAAATGAAAAAGACTTGATTGGGGTTAGTACTTTCATCCACTCAGGACATTATCAAACTCAGCAATGAGAATACATATACAAAGACATCGTATTTATACTGGAGAAGGGGATCCAACAGCTGTCAGTTTCTTAATAATTCCGGAGAAGTCAGATTTTAGATAAAAAGATAATACTGGATTAACGGAAAACAGACCTGGGCTTAGATTCAAATTTCTACCTTGAGTACAGGAGATTAAAAATGATTCAACAATATTCCTTTGGAAATAGTCATTTACATGGATTACTTTTTCCGTCTTTGACCAGCCAATTCTGTGACTTGACCCTAACCAGTGGGAGGCCAAGGCATTATTAAGAGAACCCCTGGAGACGGCCACCTGATGTTGTTTTAATTTGACTGGTATATTTTTTGATGTTTGGCCAACATAAAATAGGTTACACTCTGAACAAGGAATGCTATATATTACATTATTATCATTTCCAGAACTATTCTTAATTAACATGTTTTTTAATGTACAATTATATTTAAACACTACAGAAATGTCTAGTTTTTCAAAAGGGGTATAACATCTAAAAAACAAACATGAAATGGCAAACAAAGCATATTATTAATTGTTTCCTTTCTCTCTAATTGGACACTATAAAATGTTTTCTTAGCCTTATTCATACATTTTTCTAAGAAATATTTAGGATAACAAAGATCTGTTGCAATTTTTTTCTATTTGGCTGGTCAAAGACGGAAAAAGTAATCCTTGTAAATGACTATTTCCAAAGGAATATTGTTGAATCATTTTTAATCTCCTGTACTCAAGGTAGAAATTTGAATCTAAGCCCAGATCTGTTTTCCGTTAATCCAGTATTATCCTTTTATCTAAAATCTGACTTCTCCGGAATTATTAAGAAACTGACAGCTGTTGGATCCCCTTCTCCAGTATAAATACGATGTCTTTGTATATGTATTCTAATTGCTGAGTTTGATAATGTCCTGAGTGGATGAAAGTACTAACTCCAATCAAGTCTTTTTCATTTTTCCTTTCGTGGCTATAATACATTTTATATTCATCACGTGTCAGCTTTCGTGATTTCTACACACACACACACACACACATATATATATATATATATATATGTGTGTGTGTGGTGTGTGCATTTATACATATATGCATATATATATAACTATAAACTATATATATATATATATATATATGTATATATATATATATATATATATTTATATATATATATTATGTGTGTGTGTGTGTGTGTATTTATACATATATGCATATATATATATATATATATATACATATATATATATGTATATATATATAGTATATATATATACATATATATATACATATATATATATATATATACACGTATACATTTATATATATATATATATATACACGTATACATTTACATATATATATATATATATATATATTTATATATATATATATATATATATAGAAGCAGATAGAAGGATGTAAAAAAAGGAAATTATTCCGGTTAAAGGCAGAAAACCTAGGTGATTGGGTGTCATCAAAACTTGTCTCTCATAGTTTTTCGAGTTTGTATCCAGTTCTTTATGAGAAAGATTGATTGAGCCATCACCGGAAGCTGACGAAGAAGAAAAAAGTATGTTGGCGAAGGCCTTAAGACAACCAGTCAAGACAGAGACTCACACCTGTGAGGATATACCACGAAGCAGACTCTCACCTGGCAAGAGGTTGGGTAAGTGAACTTATGTTTAAGAAGTTGTGATTGGATTAAGGGGTATTGCATGAATTAATTCATTAAAAATTGCTTACCCTGATAAAATTATTTCATAATCCCAAATTCTGTGACATAATTAGGATTATATGTTATAAATGAGGTATGAATACCAATTATTGCCAGGTTTTCTAATGAAAAACTTAACTACACACCGACTAGATTGAAATGAAAATTGCACACCAAAAATAAACATAATCGAGGTGAACATTATATAAGGAAAATTTTCTAACAAATTAAATCAACTCTTACCATTAACTATTCATCATAGATGTCACAAATAAAAAAAAAAAAAACATAAGAAGTAAAACGATGACAACACACTAATCAGCATAATACATGACATTATACTGGTGTATTATATACATCATCATCATCATCTCCTCCTATGCCTATTGACGCAAAGGCCTCTGTTAGATTTCACCAGTCGTCTCTATCTTAAGTTTTAATTCATTACTTAACATTCATCATCTCCTACTTCGCGCTTCATAGGCCTCAGCGATTTACGCCTGGGTCTTCCAACCCCTCTAGTTCCTTCTGGAGCCCAGATGAGCGTTTGGTGAACAAGTCTCTCTTGGGGAGAGCAAAGACCATACCCAAACCCTCTCCATCTACCCCTCATCCAAACAAGATCATGGAAAACTATCAGAAAGACCAAAGCCTTATAAAGAACAGATTGGTAAAGAGGGTAAAATCTGTGAGAGATGAAATTGAATTAGCGTAACTGTCAAAACAGTAAACAAACTACAAACCCGAGACATTCCTAAAGACAATCAGACTAAAATTAAGGAAACACCAAAGAAAGTTAGAAGCATCAAATTTGTAGAAATACTACTTGGAACAAGTTGCCAACATATATTTGCTTTAAAGGATAGAAATGGAAATATTTTCAATAAAAGAGAGGAAGTGATAAAAATTGTATAGGATTTCTAAACAATGTTATATAATGATAATATAAGAAATATCTTTGCCAATGGAAATAATGAAACACCTGAGGCGGTACCCAAAGTAGCAGTAGTAGTATAGAAATAAGTAAAAGGCATGAAAAGAGGTAAATCAGTAGGATCAGATGGGCTAACAATCTATTTAGTTATTGATGAAGGATATTTCATAATTCTAAAACTGACTGAGCTTTATATACAATGTTTGTAAGAATTATCAAGACCTACAGCCTGGATAAATGTTATCATCATATTAATTCACAAAAATGTAGAACTAAGAACCTGAAAAGTACCTCACCATAATTTTACTCTCAGTAGTGTAAAATATATTCACAAAGACCATATTAGGCCGATAAGAAAGACGGCTAGAGATTAATCAAGCAAGAGAGCAGGCAGGCTTCAGTAGAATATATCCAACGGCTGACCTTATCCATGTAATTAACCAGGCAAAGGAATAATCAACATTGTATGACAAAATATTATGTAGGAAATTTATAGACTCTTAAAAAACAGTTTGGTTCTGTCAAAACTTCATCAGTAATGAAAGCAGTTCAAAGGCAAGGAATGTATGAATATTGTTTGAACATTGGAAAAATATCTATACAGGAAGTACAATATAGAGATAGTGAGAAAATTTAGATTGACAATTAGTCACAGCGTGCCTAGAAATATATAAAAAGAAATTACATATGATTTAGTTCTATTTAGTAAATCATAGGAGGAATTGACAAAGTTTATATAAGACTTTCATAGAGTAAGCAGAAATGTATGACTGAAAATGAATATGAGTAAATCTGAGATAATGTTTAATTAACATTTAAAGATAAAACATATACAAATTATGGACATATCTCTAAAAATTATTAATGAAAATACGTGCTTAGGTTAGACAATAAGTGTTTCCCCAGGACGTGAGACCAAAATTAGAATAAAGATAAGCATGGGATGAAAAACACTTTGTAAATAGGATTAGAATTTAAAAATGGTTCTACCATTATTGGCTGATGCATCAGAATCTTCGAGCCTTACTAAAGACTTAAAGATATAAGCTACTTACAACTCACAGAGAATAGAAACAATAATGATGGAAACAACACTGATATAAGAAGGGAGTAACATGGATACGAGAGCAAACATATATACATATATATATATATATATATATACATATATATATATATATATATATATGCAATGGGGTGATATTACTTAAAATAAATTCATGTTTAATAGCAATGTAAGACTTAGTGAAAAATAAGTTACATATATTCGTGAATTGATTTTTTTTTTCTTATTTGCAGACGCAAGACGCAAGCGTCATTTTCCTATGACTCTCTGGACATGATATTGGCAGGTGTCCATAATATAAGACTCAATGTGAACTCAAGAGAGGAAAAGCTGACATGACTGCCAAGAAAATGAAAAACAGAACATCCTAAAGGAAAATATGTTAGATACCAAGAAGGTTAAAGGTTATAATTTCGAAATCTGTCAGATGATTTATCCTATCCAAAGGATTTTTTTTTGTCAAACGCATACACAAAAAGATTACGTAAAGTACATATATATTCACACATGCAAACATTCTTTCATGTTTTATATATATATATATATATATATATATATATAAATATATATCTATTTATCTATCTATCTATCTATCTATATATATATATATATATATATATGCTTTTGACAAAATCCTGTTTTATCACTTAATGGTTGATGCTAGAAAAAAATATTTTAGGGATAAAATATTGTGTTTTATTAAATTTGTCTCAGGTTGAAGTATCTAGTGCTTTATTATTAATTCTATGAATGTAAACATTCCTTTTGTAATGCTTTCCTTCAAAGATTTTGTCAACTATCCCTACTGAAATGGCACCAGACTACATTGCAAGGTTGAAAATTCCAGCAACTCCAAATATTTCTCCAATTGGTAACAGTAGGGTGCAGAATATATGAACATTACCCATAACTAGGGTTATTTTTTCAATAATCTTGTTGGTGCCACCATGGTTTTTCACTAGCTTTAAAAACTATGCGTGATCCAAAACAATTGCAATAGATCCATGAAATAACGACTCTTTAATAGACATATTTTCATTTCGAATTTCTTGAACTGGTGACATTTCTGTTGCTGGAGCATTTATAATTGGTAAATAGCCAAATGTGTCTGCTGGCATAGCCATGTTATGTCAAGTGATTATATTGAAACCTATCCATGAACTGATTCCATATTCCATCACATCAGAGAGGCGTGGCAAAATCTGCAGCTGGTTTTGGTTTACATTTTGAGTTGGTGCATTTTCAAGCTGCTCAAACACATTTGCCGGCGATTCTGGTGGTCATCCTGTTCATTTCCAGCAAATGAAAAACATGAAGGCTCTGGTGAGATATTGGGATTCTTCTTCTTTTTTCAGTTTTCATTTATACTGATTTTAGTTTGGGGGCTACTCTAAGCTTTGTTGTGGGTTGAACAATTATTCCTTTAACTGTATTGGATATTCCTTGCACCACTAAGAACTTCTTCTTGTCTATCAATATTATCAAAAGCTAACACAGTGGGAACAAGTGGCTAGGAATTGAAGGAAGAAGCACTTGGATACC
Source organism: Palaemon carinicauda (assembly GCF_036898095.1). Classification (NCBI taxonomy): domain Eukaryota; kingdom Metazoa; phylum Arthropoda; class Malacostraca; order Decapoda; family Palaemonidae; genus Palaemon; species Palaemon carinicauda. Next base: position 27,763,009 of record NC_090732.1, on the reverse strand, counting down.
TTTTGCGTGTCCAACCAATTCATTATCTTGATGAGTTCTACATTACCTGTCAAGGTCTTTATAATTCATGG
>NC_090732.1:27747938-27755438 GCF_036898095.1 Palaemon carinicauda | reverse complement strand
TATTGTTTTTTATGAATAGATGATAGGTTGTAATATTGACAAATTCTGCCACCATTTGTTTGAAAGATCATATTTGTTAATATACATCGCCTAGCAATAATCTATTCAAACATATGTTCATGTTTTATTGAAGAGACCTTGTCTAATGTACTTAAAAAAATCAAAGATTTCTACAATTAAGGAAATGCAAAAGAATGTTATAATAATAATAATAATAATAATAATAATAATAATAATAATAATAATAATAATAATAATAATAATTATTATTATTATTATTATTATTATTATTATTATTATTATTGTTATTATTATTATTATTATTATTATTATTATTATTATTATTATTATTATTAATATTAGCATTATTATTATTATTATCATTTTTATTATTATTATTATTATTATTATTATTATTATAATTATTATTATTATTATTATTATTATTTGCTAAGCTACATCCCTAGTTGGAAAAGCAGGATGCTATAAGCCCAGGGGCCTCAACAGGAAAAATTCCCTGTGAGGAAAGGAAACAAGAAAAAATAAAATTTCTATAAAGAGTAACGACATTAAAATAATTATCTTGTATATAAACTAGTACCACTAACAAAACAAGGGGAAGCAAAACAAGACAGAACAGCGCGCCTGAGTGTACCCCTAAGCAAGAGAACCCTAACACAAGACAGTGGAACACCATGGTGCAAAGGCTATGGCACTAGCCTAGAATAGAGAATAATGGTTTGGATTGTCTTTCTTCTAGAAGAGCTGCTGACCATAGCTAAAGAGTCTCTTCTACTCTTAGTAAGAGGAAATTGGCCACTGAACCATTACAATGCAGTAACCCTTTGGGTGAAGAAAAATTGTTTGGTAATTTCAGTGTCTTCAGGTATACGAGGACAGAGGAGGATAAGTAAAGAATAGGCCAGTCTATTTGCTGGGTGTGTGTAGACGAAGTGAAAATGAACCGTAACCAGAGAGAAGTATCCAACATAATATTGTCTGGCCAGTCAAAAGACCCAATAACTCTCTAGCATTAGTATCTCAACGATTGGATGGTACCCTGGCCAATCTACTACTGAAATTTGATAAGAGCATGTCAACACCGCCCCCCCCTCCCCCATAAACACACACACTTGCACGCAAATGGAAGAATGGAGAAACGAGCAGAAATTCAGCTTCCAACTATTAACCACAAGTTACAATTCAAACATCTCTCATAATGAAAGCCAGATGAAGCCTTCAGTACTATCCACAGCAGATTATTTATTGATAGCGCAAAAACGATAGCAATGGAATATAATTAAACTACTTAAAAGTGCAGAAGCTGGAATCATGATTTCTTATTTTCCCTGCGTTTTCATCTTGAACTGTTGTGATACACAATGAGTATCCAAAAATGAAAAACTAAATTGAAGTAAATTCGTGACTAATAAAGAATATAACTGATTGTCGATTTCAATTCAAACAAATGTGCCTTATGCCATGATGGACAGGTTTATCTCTAATTCAAAATAGCTGATGTAGTCGAAAAAAATCTAAGTAATATAATAAAGCAGTGTGATGGAATTATGACAGATTGGGTGAGTTGGAGATCTAATTAAACTGGGAAAGGAATTTTGCTATTCATATCTGAGATTATTTGAAGTTCTGCATTTGTAAATAAAAAAAAAACAGATTTCAAACTTGTGTATTGACATTTAAAATCAATCTCGTTCTAATGTCTTATTCATTAAACATATTAATATATATATACATACATATATATATATATATATATAAATACTTATATATATATATATATATATATAAATATATATATATATATATATATATGAATATATATATATATATATATATCTGTATATATATATATATATATGTATATAGACATACATATATATACATATATATATATATATATATGTATATAGACATACATATATATATATATATATATATATGTATATATACATATATATATAAATATATATATATATATTTATATATATATATAGATATATATATATATATATATATCTGTATATATATACATATATTTATATATATATATATATATATGCACAAACACACACATATATTGATATATATATATATATATATATGTATAATATATATATATATATACATATATATATATACATATACATATATATATATATATATATATAGATAGATAGATATAGATATATATATATATATATATACATATATATATATATATATATATATGTAATATATATATATATATATATCGTGCGACGACGTTTGAGCGCAAGACATATAAGCGCCGGCAAATGAGCGCCGACGTATGAGCACAAGACACTTAAGCGCAGTAACATTTGAGCGCTGACAGTTGAGCGCCAAAATGTCTCTCTCTCTCTCTCTCTCTCTCTCTCTCTCTCTCTCTCTCTCCAATGTTAAATATAATTACAGTCGTTTGGGTATTAACATTAAAACTTGGAATTATCCCTTTTAGGAAATATAAACAAAACTTTTAGGAATGTAATTTGCAACCTGAAGCAGTTGCTCTTCTTCCAAAATATCATTCCCTTCAGCGAACAGTACAAAGAAAAAGGAAATGCGAAGGACTGCCTATCTCGGCTCCAAGTGACGTAAGTGAAATGGACATACCTCAAGAACTTGTTTATACATACGCTGGAGAAAATTTCCTTGCATATGACTCTGGGATTGAAGACCCTGATCGCTATTTTATATTTGCAACGTCTGAAAACATGAGGATGATTAAGGAAAATAAGCATTGGATGGGAGATGGGACATTCAAGATAGCTCCTCAGCTATTTTATCAGCTATATGTGATTCACATTCAGTATAAAGGAAACGTTCTTCCAATGGTTTATATGCTCCTTCAGAGAAAGTCCGAAGAACTATATCGTCGTGCTCTGCTTCAAATACAATGCATAGATAACGAGATTGCTCCAGTTTCCATTTCCTGCAACTATGAGAAAGCGTTTCATAATGCTTTTCTTTCCGTTTTTAATAACGCTGAGGTGTTAGGGTGTTTTTTTCCATTTATCGCAAGCCGTTTGGCGAAAAATTCAAGATTTAGGTTTGAACGACTTATACTGTGGCAGTGTGAAGAAGTACGAATATACACAAAAATGCTGGTGGCCTTAGCATTCGTTCCTCCCAATGAAATAGAAATTTTTTTTTAATTATTACAAGATGTAGTTCCTGATGAGTTAGATGATCTAGTACTATATTTTGAAGATACCTGGATAGGTAGACCTTGCAGGAGAGAGAGAAGAAGAAATGCAATGTTCCCTCCAAGTGTTTGGAGTGTATATGAACGTGTTCTTAGTGAACTTCCACGTACCAATAATTCATTAGAAGGGTGGCATCGGGCAATACAGATGTCCGTAGGTCATATGCATCCTACAATTTACAAATGTGTTAATATTTTAAAACTAGAAACAAAATCATACAGCAAATAAAGTGATCCGGATAGATTCGGGGCAAGACATTGGAAAAAACACTAAATATGTAAGAGTCAATAAAGCAATATTTAGAATTGTTAGTGAATATTCTTCAACAGAACCAAAAGAATATCTCCGGTCAATATCTTATAATATTAGCTTACAGAAATAGTTTTTTTTTATTTAGATAAATTGGTTTTTACTTTTTATATTTTATGGTAATTCATAACAAAGTAAGATTGTTCAAAATTGTTCAAATTTTAAAAAAACATATATATATATATATATAATATATTTATATATATGTATATATATATATATATATATGTTTGTGTATATAAATATATATATATATATATATATATGTATATATTTTATATGTATATATATATACATATACATATATATATATATATATATATATTTATATACACAAACATATATATATATATATATATACATATATATATATAATATATACATATATATATAGATATATATATATATATATACATATATATAGATATATATATATATATATGTATATAAGTATATATACACACATATATATATATATATATATGTATGTATGAATATATATATGTATGTATATGCATATATACATATATATATATATATATATATAGTGTGTGTGTGTGTGTGTGTGTTTCTATCTATTTATATATATATATATATATATATATATGAAAACATCCACTAGTTAAGACAAAAATATATCCATTTGCGTGTATGATATCGGAAAATATGTGTGTAGGGAAGGGGTTGCATTAGTACCCAGAAATTCCATTGTTATTTTCAGGAATAAATTCTTATCACATAACCACCTTATGGATTTTTTTTGGTACCATACAGTATGAAATTGTTCACTTACACATTGCATTTACCTTGTGTCCTCTCCCATTGTAATTTAGATTCTCTCAGTATTCTTTCATTTCTTCCTCTAAATCTACCCCCTTTTTTATTGCTCCATCTTGTCATTGGTTCTTATAATCATTCATTAGAATGATTTTTCAGAATGCCTTACAAATATGCATCCATGCATTAATTGAAACATTTTTACATGATCGAAGCATCACTAGTTATTTTTACGTCAGTTATAAAGTTCGTATTCAATTGCGGAGTTTTCCTATATCAGTGTTCTAGATTTTACTACGCTAATTCAGTTGATGATTATCATGTTCAGATATTGTTTGTATTCAGATTACCTCATTTTCATCCGCATGAAAAGTATTATTCACAATATATTTGATAAGTAAAAATGAAGTATACGGATTAGAGAGAAAATAAACTATAGTGATATTTCCTTATTCTCATCGTAAAAGTTTTTATTTTTTAATATGTTTTATGTACTGTCACCTATGTTATTTATCCTCATCCTTTATTTTGTAATGCTTTTAACAGTTGGAGATAATGGAAAAGGAATGGGACTGGATCTGTTTAGAACACTTAGAGATGGTGGAAAGGGTAAATTTGCAGACCTTGATTATACTGGTCTAGCTTTTCTTATTAGTAGAGCACCACAGGACTTGCAATGCTTGCTTATCAGAATACGTGAAATATCCCACAAGGTTAGGTTCAAGATAAATAGAAAAAAGACAGTGATAATAGGAAAAGAGTATGCAGTGGAAGATAAAATATCATAGGAAAGAGAAATCATTAATGAGGAAGAATCACTGGAGTATCTAGGAATTATGGTGACCAATATAGTGTCTTTAAAATAAAAGTTTATTGAATGATTAAGAAAAAGCAAATCAGAAAAGGGCTAGGTTAAGTAAAATTTGGAAATCAAATCAGCTGAAATTAAATATGAAAATCAGACTATATTTCAGTTTAGTAAGGTCAGTGTTACTATATGGACAGGAGTCATGGTATAATATTGAAACATTCTCCAATAAATTCAGTAGATTTGAAAGCAAACCCCTCAGCAAAATATTAGAGTTAAATAGCAGGAGAAGATTAGAATTGAAACTATAAGACAGATTACTCGAATGCCATATGTGGATAAGATTATGGTGAGCTGGAGAAGGCTTGTGCATGCTTTTTGCACTCCCCAAGAGAGATTAGTTTACCAAAAGTTAGGTGGGCTCCACAAGGCCCTAGTAGAGTTAGAAGATTCCAGGCCTACATGGCTGAGAACTATGAAGCGTGAAGTAGGAAATACTGAATGGAAAAGTATTGAATTAAAAGCTTAAGATTGAGACGACAGGCAAAATCTAACCAAGGCCCTTGGCGTCAATAGGCATAGAAAGAGATGGTGATATGCACGTCTATACTGATGATTTCTGAGAGCAGATAAGTTTTATATCTATCATATCTTGGTGATTGTTTGGTTAAGAATAGTCATTTTGTGCTTATAATAACTTAGAACTATATAGATAATAAAAAAAAAGATGAAAGATTATAAAAAAGAATGGAAAAAATATGTCTTGGATATTTATATTTACTTTGCGTTTTTTTTTTTTTTTGGGGGGGGGGGGGGGTTGAGGCTGCTTAGACATAACACCGCGATTGCTGAGGGATTACTATACTAAAGGGTAGATTAATGATTATTTCATGTTTGTGTATGGGTAAAAATATAAAATATTGTTTCATGTTAGCATATGTGAAGAAATATAAAAACTGATATCAAGATAGAAAATTGACTCAAAGAAAATACCAGTAGGACGCAAGAATATTGAGTTTTCTATGAAAGCCAATTTGAGAATGTATGAAAGGATTCTTGAGCCAGTTATTTAAATATTGAACTAAGGTTTGGATGATGATTAATAATAAATATATGTTGAAACTTTCAAGAGAAAGTGTTTGGATCGTTTATATGTAACAAGAAGGATTGATACACTGATCACTATGGTGGTACAGAGATGAGGTGATAAATGCTAATTTAGGAACAAAGATTAATTAATGTAAACAAAATAGACGACACCAATTTTAGTATCAAAAGTGTATAATTTCAAAGAACCAGGAGGTTAAAAGTAAAGACGTTGAAAGCGTTGGATAGATAATGTAAGAAAGCAAGGTTCTTGATAGATATTGAAATTGTCAATAAAAGCAGTATTGTGTTCAACGAACTGCTTCAAAGCCTTCAGTGAGAATACCGGAAGTGATGGACGCTGCAGAAGTCTCATGGCACATTATTATTATTATTATTATTATTATTATTATTATTATTATTATTATTATTATTATTAGCTAATCTACAACCCTAGCTAGATAAGCAAAATGCTATAAGTCCAAGGGCTCCAGGAAGGAAAATGAAATGCGAGAGACAAAAGAAAAATTAAAATGAAATATCTTAAGAATAGTTACAACATTAATTAGGATATATCCTTCGTAAACTACAAAAAACTTCCAAAAATACAAGCGGAAGAGAATTAAGGTAGAATAGTATGCGCAAGCGTATCGTCAGAAATTACTGATTGACTTGCTCCGAGATAAATTAAAAAAAAGAACATCTTTTATTTATGGGATATCTAAAGTTCATATGTAATTTCCCGAATACACTAACTGTCTCTTTTCCTTTCCCTCTTCTGTTCAGTTTCTCTCCAATGGATCTAATTTTATCTGCTAAATCCATCCCAGGTGATTCACTGCTTCAGATTTTCATTCATCGAGTTGCAATTCATTTATATGAATTCTCAAAATGATCGAGTTTTGTATCGGCAAATGGATTATGATTCCTTTTGAAAGATATTAATGCAGCTTTTAATATTCTATTTCTTCGGCATGGAAACATAATCCTTCTTTTATTTGATCTGTACACTTGGATACTGTAATTGACTAGCTAGATATATATTGATGTCTTTTCTCTTTCTATCATATTTTCAGCAGGTTACTTGTTTGGACGCATTACAACCGGACAGCCTAAGCTCACCCATTGTCGTGACCCTGGTTTTCGAGTTACGCTCCTGTTCAATTACTTGCAAGGCTTGCTACTCGGTGATAGTTCTTTCTTGAGACGCATTTTTACAGCCATTGTGCATTTTGCCCGGCTCCATCTTCATCCTTCCTTCCATGAGACTCTTGC
>NC_090732.1:27742938-27745438 GCF_036898095.1 Palaemon carinicauda | reverse complement strand
TCATATTGACCTTGCAAATTCCGTGAATGTACTTATATTGGAAATATCCTTCGATATTCAAAATAAACTAGAAGAAAAAACATTGATAAATGCAAGGATTCAAAGCTCTGATCCTCTCTTTCAAGGTAGTTGTATATAAGGCCTGAGCCTTAGAGAGTTCGAGGACAATCGTCTCCTTCAGCTCTGTTTCCTCCTTGGATGCAGGTTCCGTCCTCAGACGGACATCGCAGTCCGGGTAGGCCCCTTTGCTGGGCCAAAACTTAATTTCCTCTATTGTGACAGTTCCCAGTTTCTCCGAGAGGAAGATTTTCCACCCCGACATTGGCATATGCTCTGCATATCTCCAGGGTTAACGTCAGAGAAAGCTTGGAGATCCTTGACGTTTAGCTTCTTCGGGGCTAAACGTGTTGCAACCAGCTGATGCATTTCTGTCCGAAGAGAAGCTTCTTTCTCGTACGATTTCTTCTGAATGTCCTGCACCATAGACAGCAGCGAGTGCAATGTACTCGTGATGGAATCTAACTGGGGTGCAGTAGATGAAGTCGATTGGCACCGGCTCAATCACCGTGGCTGATGATAACGAAACCGTTTGGGTCTTATCGACTTCAGCCTCAGGAGGTACGTCATTCTCCTGCTCCAGTTCTTCCAGTAGGAGATTGTTCTCAGTCTCCTCTGAGACGACCGACATATTGTCATCTAACTGGATGCCCTTCAAGGCGTCCGAAACCACAGATTCCATCGAAATCTGTACTAGGGGAATCTCAGGTTGAGCCTGAGGAATAATTTCATCCGCAGATGCCCTAGGAAAAAGACAGTCCCTCATCCTCTCATTAGGAAGGTATGGGCCAGAGGTGTTCTTCTGAAAACCCATGACCCATTTTTGCAGCGTGTCCCTTGCTGCATCCCTTGACTCAGCAGACTTTTGATCATCAAAACATTCTTTTACCAGTTTGTCACAAACGGTACATACCTGTGGGTCCCAGTATTTGAGAGCCCCCTTGGTGACTGTGCAGCGAGCATGGGCCCTGCAGATGTCATGGCCGTAGAAGTTCTTGCTACAGACCCTGCAAAAACTGTTCCCGCACTCGAGATGCTCCTCCGTAAAGAAAGAAAGCCTATAAGTATTCGGTGAAATTCTGAGATTTCAGCATACATATTTTTAAATATTAGTTTGGATAGAGTAAGCTAGAAAATAAGAAAGGACACCTACTCGTGTTCCCTGTCCAGCCTATTGCTAGGACCTCCTCCAATATAGAACAATAAATTCTTAATGAATTTTGTATGGGAAGATAATATCCTTTGATATAAAGTGTCTTCTTAACACAATGTCTCAGGTTCAATATTGGGGGTAAATTAATGGTTCATAAACATTAAGTGGTAGAGAGGATCATTCTCTTATATGTGATGGTCTCACAATAGGCTGCCCATGAAGCACCTTGTAGGTTGGAAAAAACTTTGTGGGCTACAGCACTGGACTGGTGGCGGTATGCTGCCAGACCTGCCGGGCCTGCCGGCATATGCCGGGCCTGTCGGTATTTGCCGGGCCTGCCGGCACATGCCGGCCTGCCAACATATGTGGGCCTGCCGGCACATGCCGGCCTGCCAACATATGTGGGCCTGCCGACATATGCCCGGCCTTGCCGACATATGCCGGCCTATTCTGGGCTATTGAAGGCAGTTACTGTCTTCAGATCTATACTTTGGGTGGCCGACTGCCGGCGACAACTTAGTTGCTGGCTACTGGTCATAGTATGTTTATTGTCGTTGGGTTATCGCTCAGCGACACCCTAGGCAAGTGGCGGCAGAGTAACTGCCGGCCGACACACAACCAACATGGCCGCCGACAGCTATAAGGTGCCGGCAGCCGGCCCAGTATAAGGAAAGGTAGAGAAAAAAGAGAGAGGGGGAGGAAGGCCAAGTCTCAGCCTTGCCGGCCTACATCCCGAATGAGGGTTCAAGTGGAAGGGGGAATTATATTCGGGCTTCCACACAACCATATCCCATCCATATGGGCTACGGAAGGCAGTCCAAGGGAGGACTGAAGGACACTATAATGATTATGAGGGTACCTGCCAGCAGCCGGCCCGGCTGGCAGCAGACAGGGAACCTCAGGCCAGTTCTATAGATTACCCTTACGGTCAAATATGGAATGATGGCCAGGGAGGGTGATGGTTCATCCAACACAAAAGAGACAGCGGGGGAAGGGGGAAAAGTCCTATAAGCAAGGTAATACCCGAAGGCATTACCCAACTTAAAGGATTCTGATCTCAAGGTAACCTCAAGTAGGGGAAATCATTTCCCCCGGTTGGGTTAGTCAAGTGAGAAAGCGGCCATAGGACACAATCTCGCAAGAGAACAGAATCTTGTACCAGGTATCTTAGAAAATGAAGAAATTATTTCTTCGGTCTAAGATCACTAGCACAGGACTGTCTGCTAGACCGAGGAAGGAGGAATTGTAAAACAAAAACCTCCACGTATGGTCTAGGGAGGCCTAGCCTCC
>NC_090732.1:27730438-27737938 GCF_036898095.1 Palaemon carinicauda | reverse complement strand
GCCATAAATGGCAAGTGCGAAGGATATTGACAATAATCTAGGTAGCAGGACTGATCATATATACATATTATCAGCGCCCAAGCCACCTCGCCTTCCAACCTGGGTCCAAAAGGATGGTTAGGTTGCAGACACTATAAGAAACTATTGAACTTGCGTGGCACTCGAACCCCAGTCCAACACATTGCCAGTAAGGGACTTATCTAATAGGCATCCATAACTCATAATGCTAATATACAGTAAGTACTAAATATGGATGTTATTATTATTATTATTATTATTATTATTATTATTATTATTATTATTATTATTATTATTATTATTATTATTTTTATTTTTATTATTATTAGTATTATTATTATTATTATTATCATTATTATTATTAGTATTTTTATTATTATTATCATGATTATTATTATTATTATTATTATTATTATTATTATTATTATTATTATTATTATTATTATCATTATTATTATTATTAGTTCAGCTACAAAACCTACTTGGGACAGTAGGATGCTTAAATCACAGTGACTCCAAAAAGCAAAAATAACCCAGTGACGAAAGGAAATAAGAAAATATCTGAACCATATGAAAAGTAATGAATAAAGAATATGAAATATCTTAAGATCACTATCAATGTTAACAAAGATATGTCATATATAAACAATGAAGAAAGATTTACGTTATTCAGCCAACATGAAAACATTCATTGCAAGATTGAAATTCTTAAGTTCCACTGATTCTACTACCTGATTAGGAAGAACATTCAATTATCTGTTGACCGGTGAAAAAAAAAAAAATCTTGAATAGAACTAACTGCATACCTAGTATTACCTACAAGATGATGCAGTGTCGGAAGATCCAAATGCAAAGGATAGTTATAATTATGAAAAAAAAAATCGTATGCATCATGCACAAAGACTAACTGATCAACGGTACCAGAAATCATTATCGACTTTAGCAATTAGAAATTTAAAATGCAAGTTTTGGTCCAACAACTTATGATGAGAATCAGCAGCTGAACACAAGAAAGGAAAACAATACCCAAACGACGGTAGAATGAAATAATTAAAACTTTCTTCAGAATAAATGGATCATCCAAAAATCCTAAAAGACTCTCAATAATCCCATTTTTCAGTTATAGAAGGAACAAAAAGAATGTGTCCTAAAATAAGATACGAAATAAGATATCAGATTTGAAATTTTTAAAGGAATTATATATCGATAAACCAACATTTTCAATGGAGAAACCAGAATGTTTACACTTACAATTATACTTTGAGTTTTGTTAGAATTCAATATCATGCCCCATAATCTGCACCTAGAACTAAATTAAGCTAGGACTATATAAAGGATACAGCATCCCCAGGTCTACATTCAGAGATCAAATTGATGCAAAGAGAGTAGAATACTCTGCATATGCAATGAGTTTCATTTACTTCTTGAATCTTATCACCTTCAATTCATGATTCCTCACTAAATTCATTATATCTTAAAATGAGACTAGTAAGCAAATTAATAAAGCATTTCCGCATCCTTTTTCATGTTTCCCCCTGTGCAGATGAAAGATTGTCACTACTGTATTAGACAACCAGTCTTGATTTTCATTGCATTTAATATAATTACATTTCTTTTCAGTTATCATGGATACGTTTTTCCTTAACAAATATTTCTTTTTAATCTGTACTTGGCATGTACTGCATTGAACTGATCATGTGGCTAATTCATATGTCTAATACAAGCAAATTAACTCGCAAGAGTGAGTATCATAATTAAGCTTCCTTGTTAACTTATAATTGACTCCCTAAGTCAATAAGTGATTAACAAGGTAGAATTAACTCTTTTTGGAATTGATAGAGATGTTCCTTTCGAACAGTTCATTAACTTGGCTTCTCACCAAGTCTAACCTCTTTGTAGGTTAGCGGAGTTTAAAAAATACAAAGATTACGAAAGATTTTCTCTCTCTCTCTCTCTCTCTCTCTCTCTCTCTCTCTCTCTCTCTCTCTCTCTCTCTCTCTCTCTCTCTCTCTCTCTCTCTCTCTCTCTCTCTCTCTCTTTTAAATTTTGACTTGATATGAATTATTCTGTTCATAACACTTACCAGCTACTACAAATTTAAACTGAAGGCACATCAAGTACTTTTGTTGCCTTTCCTTGCATGAAGAACTCCTTATATCAAACCGTCCATCCATTAATGATAAAGACTGAGCTGTTGCTTTCCATTCATTGTTCTTGGAAAAACCCTTTTCACCTATGAAATTAGGATCATTACCACAACTTCTTTACAGAAACTGCAGCATATTAAGCACGCTGCAGTTTTGACATCTGAAACATTTGAATAAATTTTCCTTATTTTGTGAGCCAGTGCATACTGTGTTTTAGATTCTATCACCCACCATTTCTCTTATTGAATGGTCGAAACCCTATCTCCGTTCGACAAAATGAACCCAGATTCTAGAAAGTTATACCAACTATTTTGGGTATATGCGGAAATTCGGCAAGCAAAGATATATTTATCTGTGTGCACATGAATTCTGGATAAACGTTTTCTTACGTGAAGGGTCAATGCCATTTGTTTTTCAGCAACCTAAGATAGTAGGGGTTCAAATCATGCACCATTGCCACCAGTGGATATCAAATCAACTATTTCATCCATGCATATTTTAGTCATTCAAATCAGAGGATATGGATTGTTTTCCTTTAACTAATACCTTCCTCAACATCACCTCTTGCTCCCCATGTGTGTTTTATATTATCTGTCATTGTTCCTTTAGTAATCCTATTCACTAATAGTTTCCATCTCATCAAGTTATTATTATTATTATTATTATTATTATTATTATTATTATTATTATTATTATTATTATTATTATTATTATTATTATTATTATTATTATTCTTTTTTACTGCTCCCAATACTTTATTATACTCAATTTCCACATGATCTTTCAGGATTTTTTTTTTTTTTAACTATTATCAGTTATTCTCATTATATATCCTACCCATGTCTATTCTTTTTTTCTTACATATTGTTAGAATATCCTCTACGTTAGGTTGCTCTCGTATCACTGTTGCTTTTTTATTCTCTTAATGGTATTCGCATCATTATTCTTTTCCCAGCTCTTTACGTTTCAACTAGCTTACATTCAAAGGATTTAGTAAAGTTCCAAGCTTCTGGATACAGAAGTTAAAACTGGTAAGTATTAACAACTTTTATTTTTTAGAGAAAGTGGTCTTATACGTTTCATAATTTCAACTTTTACCCAAAGGTTTTTCATGCCTTGCCTTTATTTCTTTAATTTTGGTCTTGTGTCCTTCTGAAGCATTCACTGTCTTTCGTAATTTCATGTTTTTATTAAAAATCTCGACATTCGTTCATAACTCTTGCTTGTTGACTCTGTATTTTCAATGAACGTTATCTGAGTTTTGATCATATCCACTTTCCGTTCTACATTTATTCTTTCTCTATTAAGATCTTCTATCCCCTTTTCCAATTCCTCTCATGATTCAATTAAGTCAACTATATCCTCTACAAATCTTGAGTTGTTAAGGCATTATCCATTAATATGAATTCCTACATTTTTTTAAATCTAAATCTAAAAAAAAAAAAAATATTTCAAGCAAGTTGTAAATAGTTTAGGAGACTAGGATCTCTCTGTTTAACTCAATTCATATAAAATTGTATGTACTCGTATATACGTGCAAGAGTGAGTCATTGACTTGTATTGTGAAATTTCATAATTTCCCGTTACAGGCTAATACATACAGTTGAACAAATTATCATGCCTTATCCTTTGGGTAAAAGTTGAAATTATGAAACGTATAAGACCACTTTCTCTAAAAAATAAAAGTTGTTAATACTTACCAGTTTTAACTTCTGTATCCAGAAGCTTAGAACTTTACTAAATCCTTTGAATGTAAGCTAGTTGAAACGTAAAGAGCTGGGAAAAGAATAATGATGCAAATACCATTAAGAGAATAAAAAAGCAACAGTGATACGAGAGCAACCTAACGTAGAGGATATTCTAACAATATGTAAGAAAAAAAGAATAGACATGGGTAGGACATAAAATGAGAATAACTGAAAAAAAAAACCTGAAAGATCAGGGAGAAATTGTGTATAATAAAGTATTGGGAGCAGTAAAAAATAATAATAGTAATAATAATAATAATTTTGATAATAATAATAATAATAATAATAATAATAATAATAATAATAATAATAATAATAAGAAGAAGAAGAATAATAAAATAATAACAACAACAACAATAATAATAATAATAATACTACTAATAATAATAATAATAATAATAACAATAATAATAATAATGATAATAATAATAATAATAATAATAATAATAATAATAATAATAACGTAATAACTTGATGAGATGGAAACTATTAGTGAATAGGATTACTAAAGGAACACTGACAGATAATATAAAACACACATGGAGAGCAAAAGGTGATGCTGAGGAAGCTAGTAGGTAAAGGAAAACAACCCATATCCTCTGATTTGAACGACTAAAATATGCATGGATGAAATAATTGATTTGATATCCACTGGTGGCAATGGTGCATGATTTGAACCCCCTACTATCTTAGGTTGCTGAAAAAAATGGCATTGACCCTTCACGTAAGAAAACGTTTATCCAGTATTCATGTGCACACAGACAAATATATCTTTGCTTGCAGATATTCCGCATATACCCAAATTAGTTGGTATAACTTTCTAGAATCTGGGTTCGACCATCCAATAAGAGGAATGGTGATGGAATCTAAAACATAGTATGCACTGGCTTACAAAATAAGTAAAATGTATTCAAATGTTTCAGAGGTCAAAACTGCAGCCTGTTAAATATGCTGCAGTTTCTGTAAAGAAGTTGTGGTAATGATCCTAATTTTATAGGTGAGAAGGGTTTTTCCAAGAATAATGAATGGAAAGCAACAGCTCAGTCCTTATCGTTAATGGGTGGACGGTTTGATATAAGGAGTTCTTCATGCATGGAAGGCAACAAAGGTACTCGATGTGCCTTCCGCTTAAATTTGTAGTAGCTGGTAAGTGTTATGAACAAAATAATTGATATGTCAAAAATGAAAAGAGAGAGAGAGAGAGAGAGAGAGAGAGAGAGAGAGAGAGAGAGAGAGAGAGAGAGAGAGAGAGAGAGAGAGAGAGAGAGAGAGAAATTTCGTTAGTAATCTGAGTATTTTTTAAGCTCTGCTAACCTACAAAGAGGTCAGACTTGGTGAGTAGCCAAGTTAATGAACTGGTCGAAAAGAAACATCTCTATCAATTCCAAAAAGAGGTAATTCTACCTTGTTAATCACTTATTGACCTGTGGAGTCAATTATAAGTTAATAAGTAAGCTTAATTGTGATACTCACTCTTGCGAGTTAATTTGCTTGTATTTGACATATGAATTAGCCACATGATCAGCTTTATGCAGTACATACTAAGTACAGATTATAAACAAACATTTGTTAAGGAAAAATGTATCCATGATAACTGAAAAGAAAAGTAATAATATTAAATGCGATGAAAATCAAGACTGGTTGTCTAATACAGTAGTGAAAAGTGTTCATCTGCACAGGGAGAAACAGATGATAAAGGATGCGGATTTGCCTAAATAATTTGCTTACTAGTCTCCTTTTATGAGATAGTGAATTTAGTCAGGAATCATGAATTGAAGGTGATAAGATTCAAGAAGTAACTGAAACTCATTACATATGCAGAGTAATCTACTCTTAATTTGATCTATGAATGTAGATCTGGGGATGCTGAATCCTTTATATAGTTCTAGTTTAATTTAGTCCTTGGTGCAGATTATGGGCATGAAATTGAATATTAACAAAACTAAAAGTATAATTGTAAGTCGTGAACAAAGGCTCATGAACAATCTGATTTCTGCATTGGAAATGTTTGTTTATCGATATTTAACTCCTTTAATATTCTAAATGTGATATCTTATTTTATATTTGATTTTAAGATATTCTTTCTTTTCCTTCTATAACTGAAAAAATGGGATTATTGAGAAAGTCTTTTAGGATTTTTGGATAATCCATTTATTCTGAAAAAAAGTTATAATTATTTCATTCTACCCTCGTTTGGGTATTTTTTTCCTATCTGGTATTCATCTGCTGACTCTCATCTTAAATTATTGGATGAAAACTTGCTGTATTTTAAATTCTTTAATTGCTAATGACTATAATGATTTCTGGTACCGTTGTTCAGTTAAGTCTTTCCGCATGAAGCATACAATTTTTTCATAAATCTAACTATCCTTTGCATTCGGATCTTCCCATACTGCATCATATTGTAGGTAATACTAGGTATGCAATTAGTTCTATTCAAGATTGTGTTTTTTTTTTCTTTCACCAGTCACAATATAATTCAATGTTCTTCCTAATCAGGTAGTTGAGTCGGTGGAACTTAAGAATTTAAAAACTATAGTGAATTTTTCATGTCGAGCAGGTTGCCATGAGTCTTTATTCCTTGTTTATATATGACATATCTAGAGTATGTTAACATTGATAGTGATCTTAAGATATTTCATATTCTTTATTCATTACTTTTCATATGGTTCAGATATTTCCTTATTTCCTTTCGTCACTGGGTTATTTTTGCTTTTTGGAGACACTGTTATTTCAGTATCCTACTGTCCTAAGTAGGTTTGTATCTCATCTAATAATAATAATAATAATATAATAATAATAATAATAATAATAATAATAATAATAATAATAATAATAATAATATTATTATTATTATTATTATTATTATTATTATTATTATTATTATTATTATTATGAAAATTACATACATATGCAGTTACTTATACTAGCATTATGGGTTGTGGCTGCCTATTGGAAAAGTCCATATCAGGAAATGTGTCGGACAGGGGTTAGAGTACCACATAAGTTCGATAGTTTCTTATAGTGTCTGCAACCTAACTATCCTTTTGGTAATGGCTTGGATGGAGTGGGGGCGTGGGCGCTGATAATATGTATATATGGTCAGTCCTGCAATCTAGGGTATTGTCAATATCCTTCGCCTCTGCCACTTATGGGAGTCCTTTAAACACTTTATTTCAAGTTTCAGTACAAGTTAGATAAATATTGCCAAATCTATGGAAATGCAAATCATAAAATGAGAGATAATGTTTTAGTTACGAAATAAATGGTGGAGAATGTATAAGACATTATGAAAAACTTCTATAATAGCTTTTTAACAGCAGAAACGTATGCAGCATTGGTTAGGAATAAGTAATTTCTTCACGGTAAATATCCATTCATGCACCCTACATGCTAAAGCAGCTTGTTCAGTTAGAGACTCCAAAATTTGAAACTATGCTTTTTCGTATCATTGGTGCAATCATAGACCACATTTATGATCTTCCATTCTTGTTATTTTTAAATAATTTATAGTTGTTTCGAATCCTTTTGAAGTGTGAAGTTTACATTTTTCTAAATAAAATCTTTGTTATAAAATATTTCTTTTA
>NC_090732.1:27705438-27720438 GCF_036898095.1 Palaemon carinicauda | reverse complement strand
TATTACCATAAGCTTCGCAAATTTGGCTCACATTGAAATAAACCCATCAAATAATATAGAAGAAAAAAAAGTAGAAGGAAATAACTTATATGTGACAATAGAAACAACGATCTATAAAAATTTTTATCTATTTTACATCCTAACGATTAAAGTACAATAAATCAGTAAATATTTAGTTTGGAAATAATAGCAGTTCTTATTCAATAAAGGATTAGTTGATTAGGGGTTTATCTTCAGTTTTATTCAGCAGTATTATAGGACCAGGCTGGATAGATGCATGTCCATCTTTGGTTTAGCTTATTATTTTTTACTTGACAAAGACACCAGCATCGGCCATGGACCCTATGGCACATACATCCATGTATCGGAACTTATACCGAGAGTCTACAACTTCAAGGAGAATATTAGAATAGAAGATATTATTAAAATAATAATTTTCTCCAAAGGATGGGGTCAGGATGCGAATATGTTTCCCCATCTATTGTTCCTAGGGTGTGTGGGAAATTCCACCATTCCTCAAAACCACGGGGAACATCCTTCCATTCCTGTGGGGTACTAGGAACCTGCATTGCTTCATTCCCAAAAGATTGCAACGGCAATCCTTTGCAACGGTGACTCTTAAAATGTAGTTATTTGCGTTTAACTTTCATACTGATTTGTCTTTCTCGATATCAGGTTTAATAACACTTTTTTCTTTTCTTAATTTCTTCCACTAAATAAAAATGATCCTATTATTTCTTTTAGGTTATCCTTGTAGGGTAGTTGAAGCTCAATTAATGAATTCTATTCTCTTCTATTTCCGACCAGACAACAAAACTGCGTTGAATATCCATCCTCATTTTTACCCCAAAAAAGATAGTTTACACTTGCATTATTGTATTTATGTAAAATGTTTTGTTTTAATGTATTAGGTCTTGCTCTAAGAAAATATCAATAATGCAATTGTATTGTCATGTATCGCTTCTTCATTAATTTCTTTCTTCGACTTTCTGTAAATACCAAAGGTTACTTTACCTTCTAATTCTTCTTTCCAGTGTCCCAATATTATTTTGTGATATTCATCATTAAATCAAGAAGAAATTGGGATAGGAACCCCTTTTTAAATGTATAACGTTAAGAATCCCCCAGCACACAACAGCAATACTGAATAAAATTATACCAGCGTTTGCCCATCATGAAACAGAAGATTAATGCAAATTATATCAATAGAAAATAATTGAACAAATTAAAAATATCTTCAGTAGATATAAATCCATAAAAATGTAAATGGTGTGATGAAAATATTAATGATATGAAAGAGAATTACCCATAGTGTTGAGTAAAAGAGCCTCTTCATCTCCATTCGGATGAAGAAGAGGAAAAATATTAAGGCAAGAGAGTGGATTCAGCCAACTCCTTACCAGAGTCAAGCAAAGGCCAACTTCTGCAATGAGAACTGCAGTGGGAACGAGGAGGCATCTTGAGAGCTTGCTTGAATAAAAGCTGTTTCTTATTCGCACTCATGTGTCTCCTTAGCCAGCAAAAAAGTGTTAATACACATGGTGAAAGAAGGTAGAGAATTCCTTCCCTTGGTTTCTTTTTTCTTGGCTAACATCTTTCATTCACGGAAGAAAAAATTAATTTTCTTCTTTCAGGACAGTCCCAATCTCATTAATTTATTTCGTAATGATTCATTCAGTCTCAGCGTCTTATTCATATAGAAACTGGTCCTTCATTCTCAAGTAATCTATTTAAATTGGAAAGCTAAAAATAGATGCTGTTAGGGAGGTAGTTAATTTACTCAGGCTTAAGAAAATATATTATAAATAATCCTTCCCTTCCTCGGTCTTGTAAATTGGAATTTTTATGTAATGAATACTGTGGCCGTTGAAGAAAATAATGTTTTTTTTTTTTGTTTTTTTTCGTAGCCTTCTTAATCGTAATGAATAATTTTCAAGCTATTAAAGTTCCTTCTGTCAATCAGATTTCCTGTAAACCAAAAGCTATCTAGTGTCAATAATGCAATTTATTATTATTATTATTTTTATTATTATTATTATTATTATTATTATTATTATTATTATTATTATTATTATTATTATTATTATTATTATTATTATACCATTTTGCAAAAAAAAAAAAAAAAAAAGAAAAAACATACCATTGAAAGCAAATCCTCTTGAATACACATGCATATTTCCCGATAAGTCTTTTATTCTGATGTTCAATATCAACCTTCATTGGTCATTTGACTTTTACCTTAAACTATGTGTGACTGATATTTTGGCAAATGAATTCGGTCATCTTTTGACTCCATGTTTATCCTGATTTACAACAGCTTATAAATATAACAAGTATTATGTATAATCTTGATTTAACTAATAGGTATGAAATAAAGATTTGCTATTCGACCTTTAGTATTTATGTTCTTTTGAATGAAATATTTGAACATTACCATTAGTCTTCAATATTAAAATTTATGGAAAATTGGTTTAAGTGCGTCACCAAACCTTGGTTTCAACATAATCAGAAATTGTTTTATAAAACTTTTTGACCTTTGGTTGTCACTCAGATATCTGGAGAGTATAAACTAGGGACGTCACATAATGGAAACTCTCAGCCCAGAAATGTTCGAAAACATCAATTGTGTCGTGTCAATCAACTGTCTTTGAAATCGTCGGACGTCAATACATAAAAGAAGGTCTGGATCCGAGGGGGAAGAACTGCTACAAAGTGATGGATGACAAAGAAAATGAAAAATTAAAGGTTCCTAAGAATTAGGAAACAAGGAGAAATTATCATACATTTTACAAAGCTGTGAGAGAAATAACCTTCGAAAGGTTTCTTCTAGCAATTTCTTTTGTACCAACTGTGTGTCACACAATTGTACATAATTCCTTTTGTATATAATATGCTTGTATCTTCGCTCTTCCCTCGCACTCAAACAAACATGAAAATTCATGTCTGCTGTTTTGCTCTGAACATTGTCTGTCTCTCGAACATGTTATGTCCTGTTGCCTTGAGGTTTTGTATATAAAGAAGGGTGTTCCTTAATATATAACTCAGTCGTTTCCAATCTGCCTTTGAGTTCACAACCCGGCCTCGGCCCCGTCACATTGGTGACCCCGGAGTGACTCATTCCTCCCGCCTCCCCCCCCCCCCCTCCACCTCTCACCGTTACTATGACGCTGTCAACGCATACCCTCTGCAGCAGTACTCGCCGTCGCCAGCCGCCCGTATAGCAACGCTTTTTCAGCTCTCTCAACAACCGTTGGGGGACCAAAGGGCTTCGCTCACCCTCGGGAAAATGACCAGTATCACTCGCCTGCAACCTGCCGATGACAGCTCTCCTCGTGAGGTGAACCTACTTCGTGCCCTTATGGACAGCAACTTCATGATCATCAAAACCTCCATCAACGCTTCCACTCGTGACGAAGAGGACACCTATTCAACTTCAACCGAAGCTGACGTGAATGCCGTAGGACACACACGCCTATGAATGCCGTAGGACACGCCTATGAATGCCGTAGGACACACGCCTATGAATGCTGTAGGCCTATGAATGCCGTAGGACACACTCGCCTATGAATGCCGTAGGACACGCCTATGAATGCCGTAGGACACACACGCATATGAATACCGTAGGACACACTCGCCTACCCCGTGACGAGCCGGAGCGGCAACAATGCCAACCATCGTCCACCACTTGCTCGCACCCCAACCAACGACTTCTACAGCCACTCACTGCTGCTAATCGGCGCAGTTGTTACTACTACCTCTCCAGATTTAGGGCACCTATTTAACATGTTCAGTATGTCATTTTTAGAGGGGGAGCCATGTACCAACTGTGTGTCACACAATTGTACATAATTCCTTTTGTATATAATATGCTTGTATCTTCGCTCTTCCCTCGCACTCAAACAAACATGAAAATTCATGTCTGCTGTTTTGCTCTGAACATTGTCTGTCTCTCGAACATGTTATGTCCTGTTGCCTTGAGGTTTTGTATATAAAGAAGGGTGTTCCTTAATATATAACTCAGTCGTTTCCAATCTGCCTTTGAGTTCACAACCCGGCCTCGGCCCCGTCACATTGGTGACCCCGGAGTGACTCATTCCTCCCGCCTCCCCCCCCCCCCTCCACCTCTCACCGTTACTATGACGCTGTCAACGCATACCCTCTGCAGCAGTACTCGCCGTCGCCAGCCGCCCGTATAGCAACGCTTTTTCAGCTCTCTCAACAACCGTTGGGGGACCAAAGGGCTTCGCTCACCCTCGGGAAAATGACCAGTATCACTCGCCTGCAACCTGCCGATGACAGCTCTCCTCGTGAGGTGAACCTACTTCGTGCCCTTATGGACAGCAACTTCATGATCATCAAAACCTCCATCAACGCTTCCACTCGTGACGAAGAGGACACCTATTCAACTTCAACCGAAGCTGACGTGAATGCCGTAGGACACACACGCCTATGAATGCCGTAGGACACGCCTATGAATGCCGTAGGACACACGCCTATGAATGCTGTAGGCCTATGAATGCCGTAGGACACACTCGCCTATGAATGCCGTAGGACACGCCTATGAATGCCGTAGGACACACACGCATATGAATACCGTAGGACACACTCGCCTACCCCGTGACGAGCCGGAGCGGCAACACTGCCAACCATCGTCCACCACTTGC
The DNA here is from genome assembly GCF_036898095.1 of Palaemon carinicauda. Lineage (NCBI taxonomy): Eukaryota > Metazoa > Arthropoda > Malacostraca > Decapoda > Palaemonidae > Palaemon > Palaemon carinicauda. The sequence goes on along the minus strand of NC_090732.1, from coordinate 27,715,774 downwards.
TCGCACCCCAACCAACGACTTCTACAGCCACTCACTGCTGCTAATCGGCGCAGTTGTTACTACTACCTCTCCAGATTTAGGGCACCTATTTAACATGTTCAGTATGTCATTTTTAGAGGGGGAGCCATGTACCAACTGTGTGTCACACAATTGTACATAATTCCTTTTGTATATAATATGCTTGTATCTTCGCTCTTCCCTCGCACTCAAACAAACATGAAAATTCATGTCTGCTGTTTTGCTCTGAACATTGTCTGTCTCTCGAACATGTTATGTCCTGTTGCCTTGAGGTTTTGTATATAAAGAAGGGTGTTCCTTAATATATAACTCAGTCGTTTCCAATCTGCCTTTGAGTTCACAACCCCGCCTCGGCCCCGTCACATTGGTGACCCCGGAGTGACTCATTCCTCCCGCCTCCCCCCCCCCTCCACCTCTCACCGTTACTATGACGCTGTCAACGCATACCCTCTGCAGCAGTACTCGCCGTCGCCAGCCGCCCGTATAGCAACGCTTTTTCAGCTCTCTCAACAACCGTTGGGGGACCAAAGGGCTTCGCTCACCCTCGGGAAAATGACCAGTATCACTCGCCTGCAACCTGCCGATGACAGCTCTCCTCGTGAGGTGAACCTACTTCGTGCCCTTATGGACAGCAACTTCATGATCATCAAAACCTCCATCAACGCTTCCACTCGTGACGAAGAGGACACCTATTCAACTTCAACCGAAGCTGACGTGAATGCCGTAGGACACACACGCCTATGAATGCCGTAGGACACGCCTATGAATGCCGTAGGACACACGCCTATGAATGCTGTAGGCCTATGAATGCCGTAGGACACACTCGCCTATGAATGCCGTAGGACACGCCTATGAATGCCGTAGGACACACACGCATATGAATACCGTAGGACACACTCGCCTACCCCGTGACGAGCCGGAGCGGCAACACTGCCAACCATCGTCCACCACTTGCTCGCACCCCAACCAACGACTTCTACAGCCACTCACTGCTGCTAATCGGCGCAGTTGTTACTACTACCTCTCCAGATTTAGGGCACCTATTTAACATGTTCAGTATGTCATTTTTAGAGGGGGAGCCATGTACCAACTGTGTGTCACACAATTGTACATAATTCCTTTTGTATATAATATGCTTGTATCTTCGCTCTTCCCTCGCACTCAAACAAACATGAAAATTCATGTCTGCTGTTTTGCTCTGAACATTGTCTGTCTCTCGAACATGTTATGTCCTGTTGCCTTGAGGTTTTGTATATAAAGAAGGGTGTTCCTTAATATATAACTCAGTCGTTTCCAATCTGCCTTTGAGTTCACAACCCCGCCTCGGCCCCGTCACATTGGTGACCCCGGAGTGACTCATTCCTCCCGCCTCCCCCCCCCCTCCACCTCTCACCGTTACTATGACGCTGTCAACGCATACCCTCTGCAGCAGTACTCGCCGTCGCCAGCCGCCCGTATAGCAACGCTTTTTCAGCTCTCTCAACAACCGTTGGGGGACCAAAGGGCTTCGCTCACCCTCGGGAAAATGACCAGTATCACTCGCCTGCAACCTGCCGATGACAGCTCTCCTCGTGAGGTGAACCTACTTCGTGCCCTTATGGACAGCAACTTCATGATCATCAAAACCTCCATCAACGCTTCCACTCGTGACGAAGAGGACACCTATTCAACTTCAACCGAAGCTGACGTGAATGCCGTAGGACACACACGCCTATGAATGCCGTAGGACACGCCTATGAATGCCGTAGGACACACGCCTATGAATGCTGTAGGCCTATGAATGCCGTAGGACACACTCGCCTATGAATGCCGTAGGACACGCCTATGAATGCCGTAGGACACACACGCATATGAATACCGTAGGACACACTCGCCTACCCCGTGACGAGCCGGAGCGGCAACACTGCCAACCATCGTCCACCACTTGCTCGCACCCCAACCAACGACTTCTACAGCCACTCACTGCTGCTAATCGGCGCAGTTGTTACTACTACCTCTCCAGATTTAGGGCACCTATTTAACATGTTCAGTATGTCATTTTTAGAGGGGGAGCCATGTACCAACTGTGTGTCACACAATTGTACATAATTCCTTTTGTATATAATATGCTTGTATCTTCGCTCTTCCCTCGCACTCAAACAAACATGAAAATTCATGTCTGCTGTTTTGCTCTGAACATTGTCTGTCTCTCGAACATGTTATGTCCTGTTGCCTTGAGGTTTTGTATATAAAGAAGGGTGTTCCTTAATATATAACTCAGTCTTTTCCAATCTGCCTTTGAATTCACAACCCCGCCTCGGCCCCGTCACACTTTGCCCAACAATTCCATTGTATTTTTCTCCATTTTTAAACAATGGAGTCATGACCCGGAGGGTAACGCTAACTTTATGGCGTTTGGGGTTCATAAACTGCTAGTTAGTAATAGTTTAGAGAATATACAGATTTTTATGAACAATTACTCAGATGTCTATGATTAAAATTAGTTAAGAACTACTGATAGGTAGAATAAAAGCATGAGAGTAAAGAAAAGCTTGAGATATGGGATAATGTCTATTATTTTGTTTGACTATAGAATGACAGTAGTTCTCTATTAAACAGAAGAAAGTATCTCTAATACTAAAACGATGAAAAGGAGGTGGTTCAGAGAAAAAAAATAAGAAAAAAATACATGTTCTTAGGGCAAAATTAAAAGTAAGCAAAAATACTGGTAAACTCAAGGGGTCAGGGATATTGAGAGAGCGGCAACTAACTAAAATTGAAAAATTGGAACAAGAAGGTTATATATATTTGCTGATGTTATTTCCTAAGATAAAGGAACAACGTATCTGTGTTATATATGCATATACTAAAGCATATATACCATAAAAAACACACACACATATATATATATATATATATACACTGTATGTATAGACACACAAATATATATATATATATATATACATATATATATATATATATATATACATATATATATATATATATATATATGTATATATATATATATATATACATATTTATATACACACACACACACATATATAGATATATATATATATATATATGTATATATATATATATATATCTATATCTATATATATATATATATATACACACACATATATATATATATATATATACACACATATATATATATATATATACACATGTATATATATATATATATATATACACTGGCCAGAAAAAAAACATGGCAGTAACTACAAAGTGAAGATCCTAAAAAGGAAACTGTGGTGATGATAATGACAGAACAAAATCAAGTCTTAAGAACACGATATATTCAACGAGTAATAGATGGAGCTAACATCTCGCCAAAGTACAGCAAATGTATGGCCAAAGAAGAAACCATCAACTATATCACCATAGAATATTTAGTGGGTAATGTTCTGTAGAAAATATGAGATACGATACAGCAACAAGTGTAACGAACATCTACCAGAAGCTATGGTAGAAAATGATCAGGCTAAACTAAGCCGGAACTACAATATAAAGAAGAACGTAGTGATAAAATTACATCCTCTAGACAACACACTGATGGACAAGAGAACGAAAAAAGTATCACTCATAGATGTTGCATTAAGGTGGATATCAGGAGTGGAAGATGAAGGTAATAAAATAGAAAAGTAACGTGACATATGAACTGAATTGAGAAGTCTACGCTTTATGCAGTTAAAAATGGTATCACGAATCATTAGACCACTAGAAACCATACCTGAGTAATTGAAAACAAATTTGGAGAAGGTAGGAACAAAAATAACCCTAGTATCTGTGCAAAAGAGCTTGCTAATTTAAACAACACATGAGGTAGAGTGAGAAAATGATGAATACCTAAGGAAGCTGGATGTAACTGGAACACCACACTATAAACCACAAGTCTCTGCAGACTTGGAATTATATAAGGAAAGAACTAGCAAAAAACTAAAAGAATGGAAAAGAAAGCCAATGCATGGACAATTCCCGAGAAAAACTAGAATACTGGTTGGAAAGGAAACGCGGCAGTAACTACAAAGTGAAGATCCTAAGAAGGAAATGGTAGTGATGATAATGACAGAACAAAATCAAGTCTGAAGAACACGATATATTCAACGAGTAATAGATGGAGCTAACCTCTCAGCAAAGTACAGCAAATGTATGGGAAAAGAAGAAACCATCAACTATATCACCATGGAATATTTAGTGGCTAATGTTTTGTAGAAAATATGAAGTACGATACAGCAACAAATGTAACGAACATCAACCAGAAGCTGGGGTAGAAAATGATCAGGCTAAACTACGCCGGAACTACAAATTAAAGACGAACATGGTGATAAAATCACATCGACCAAACAACACACTGATGGACAAGAGAACGAAAACCCTATCAATCATAGATGTTGCATTAAGGTGGATATCAGGAGTGGAAGATGTAGGTAGAAAAAAAAGAAAAGTAACATGACATATGAACTGAATTGAGAAGGCTACGCTATATGCAGTTAAAAATGGTATGGAGAATTATTAGACCACTAGAGACCATAACTAAGTAATTGAAAACAGATTTTGAGAAGGTAGGAACAAAAATAGCCTTAGAATCTGTGCAAAAGAGCTTGCTAATTTAAACAGAACATATAGTATAGTGAGGAAAATGATGAATACCTAAGGAAGCTGGATGTAACTTGGAACACCTCACTATAAACCACAAGTCTCTGTAGACTGGTAGTAATAATAATAATAATAATAATAATAATAATAATAATAATAATAATAATAATAATTATGATAATAATAATAATAATAATAATAATAATAATAATAATAATAATAATAATAATAAAAATAATAATATTAATAATAATAATTTGATATAGCCCAATAAGAAGGAATAGCGCCACAGGAATCTTAGTACAAGTCATATGCATTCACGGTGATATTCTTTCTTCGGTTGATAAAACACACGATAATAAAATCAAGGTAACTACTTTTTTAGTAATATTTATGTATTCAAATTTCATCTTTTAATTACAAGCTCACGATGGCTTCAATTTTCTTTTATGAAAGGTCATCTCACTTATTTATCCTCATTTTTCTCATTCGTTTTCAAATCAACTTCACACAAGACTTAGATAATTACTCCTTCATGAATCTCCTTTCAAAAGTTTAATCAATTGTCTTGATCTTTCTTCTTCAAAAGATTTATATTTTCCCCCTTCTTCATCTGATTTCCAGAAACAGTCATTTACATATCAACTACGAATATCAGAGGAGTGGGAGATTATATTCCATGATTTCAGTTTTAATCTCACAGTCTTCGGGGAAAAATATCCCATTCAAAGTATATGATGCTCTACTACATGTGTGTGTGTATATATATATATATATATAAATATATACACACACACACGCACACACACACACACACACATATATATATATATATATATATACACACACATATATATATATATATATATATATTAACGGAATTTTTGCTTTTGTTTACGTCATCCTTGATACTGCATTCTTGTTTCATGTAAAATTAATATAAAATTAGTTGTAATTTTTATTTTATTTTATTTTTATTTAAAGTGCTGTATTATCCTCGCTTAAAGATTTATAAGTATCTAGTTTAACGCTTGTTTCTTTTTATGTTTTTTGAGTCCTTGGTGAGAAGAGACACTTGTGTTTACGTGCAAGGAACTCCATTGTTAGAAGACAAAGTTCGATCTCGACGCTCCCCGGAACTACTGCACCAGCTGGCTTATGTGAGCTTTTCGAAGGATTGCGACATCAACGTTTGATGGCTTTTAGCAGGTGCATTCCTGCCACCAGCGGTGATTTGGAATTCCTTTGTGCTCTCTTCTGCGGTCCGCAGCGCCGACGTAGGAGCTCGTGGTTGCATGTAGTGATGCAGTTGCCAGGTAGGAGATACTGTTTACCTTTCTTTTTGGGTTGGGACTCCATTTCCCTCCCTTTGATGAGGAGTCCTGCTGAGCTGTACTCCCTATGGTAGCTGAGTGTTAGTGGAGTCACTACCTTGGTTGGAGCAGGGGTTGATTTCATCCAGCACCAAAGAGTGTGAGAGTACATAATTTTATTTTTTTTTCTTGTGTGTGTGGGTAATCATTTAAATGTTCGACTCTCTCTTGGTGAGAGTGTGGTGTTTCCCGTTTGCAAATTTTGTTAATTGTTAATGGGTAATTGTTAGTTGTTAATTATTATTAGTTAGTTGTTAATTCAAATTGTTAGGTAGTCACAAGACTGACTGATCTAAAAATTGTTTTTAATAAATATTGCTAAGTTTTCCAAGTGTTTTCGTTTCCACTGACCAATTTACTACTGGATATTTTTGTAAATATTGACCTCTCTTATCGTGCAATAAGAACTTGCACCATCCCCCAACAAGGGGCGTAACATATTTGGCGACTGTGACAGGATAGAGAGCTCTGGGTATCCGGTATTTTGGTCGGTGGAGCGACACTCGATTGGACTCTTCCATATTCATTTTTTTTTTTACTGTTGCCTTCCTCCCCTTAATTTTTTTTCTTTGTTTTATGAAATGAAGGAATTTGTTTTTGATCCAGATGAGGTTTTGGGGTCAGTTGATTCCCTTAAGTATTGGCCCCTACTAGGTAAGAAACAATTAGTTGAGTGTGCTAAGTAGTTTTATGTTCCGCGGAAGACAATGGACACCAGAGCAGAGATATTTGTATTAGTTAGGGATAAAATAAAACAGGAGTTAGCTGAAGCTAAGCATTCAAAAAGTGAGAGAGAGGTAATTGGTGATAGTGAGAAGAGTTTAAGTGAGGGTTTAGAAGAGGACAAAATAAGTATGAGGGCTGGTCTAACTCTGTTTGAGGATCCTCCTGTCGTAGGTACCATTTACGAGGGTCCAGCAAATTTTCCCAAGGGTCCAGGTAATGTGTCCTCTAATCCGTTCTTGGCCCTCCCTGATTCTGTATCCGTCAAATCTCTAGCCCCTGTTAATGTGTTGGGTGACTCCAAGGAGGAGAAGGAATACAACCTTAATTGCAAACGCATAGAGTTGCAAAAAATGGAGTTTGAGGAGAACGAGCAGGTAAGGTGTCATGAGCTGGAGATAGCGAAATTATATATAGAGATGGCTAGGTTGCAGGGGGCCAATTTGATAAGTTCCCCAAAAAATAACTTCCAAGATCTGTTTAATATAGGTTCTGCAATAAAATTGGTGCCAGTGTTTGACGAAAATGATGTCAATGAGTTCTTCAAGGCATTTGGGCGTGTGGTCTCAAGATAGTCTTGACCGGCAGAAATGTGGACTGTGTTAATACAGTGTAGGTTAGTGGGCAAGGCAATGCAGGTGTATAATGCCTTGGAGGAGGGAGTAGCTCGGGATTACTAGAAGGTAAAAGACTTAATCTTGAAATCTTACGACTTGGTCCCTGAGGCCTACAGCCTCCGGTTTTGGAACTATATGAAATACCCTGCGCAGTCTTTTGGGGAGTTTGCACGCATCAAGGAGGAACAGTTTGATGACTGGCTAAAAAGTCGTCAGATAGTCACTTTCGCTGCGTTACGTGAACTGTTGCTGCCTTGAGGAGTTTAACAAGGTCAGTAGCAGGGAGTTGAGAGTTCAACTGGAGGAGGTAAAAAGTGGGAAATTGAGTAGTGCCGCTCAGTTAGCGAATGAATTTGTATTGACTCACCGTTTAGGTAGTGGTAGTTTTATGCATAAGACTTTAAATAATCAAACATCTTGCTCCCCGAATAGTGGTAGGGGAGGGGAAACCTCCTCGTCGACTCCCCATATCCCTAAGAATGGTAATATTATTTCTAATTCTTTTTCAGGTGATAGGGATGTTGATTGAGTCCAAGAAGGTCCTCCTCCCCCTAAAGTTTCTGCTAATAGAGAAATCCCAGGTATAATGGAAATAGAAGCTCAGGCTATAAAGGAAGCTGTATTTGGTGCAACAAGCCCGGTCATTTCCAAATCCAGTGTAATGCTCGTAGGATGTACCTACAGCGTAATAATCAAAGTCTTGTAGCCTTGATTAATGATAAGTCAGAGGTTAGTAGCAGTAGTCCTGTAGACAGACCTGCAGTAGATAGAAATTGTTTATTAGATTATAGTAAGCCTAATGCACCCAATCATCAATCGTAATCACAAGTACGACAAATATGTGGGGCCTAGAAAGATGATTTTTTACTCTCGTGTTGTCCAGGTGAAGTTTGTTATGGACACTGGTTCTGCCAGGTATTAGTCATGAAGAGGGCTCTGAATGGTTTTGAAAAATATACTGGAAATTTTGTATTGTTAGGAGGTTTTCCGGATTCAGTTTTGTCCGCTCCTTTGGTTAATGTCCGCATGTCTTTTCCAAGATATGATCGCGTCACTGAGTTGGCTGTGGTGGATAGTCTACCTCTCCCGAGTAATGATGATATCCTGATAAATGATATGCTGGGTAATAAAGGACGGGAGCTGTTCCCTATATTATCAGTAAATGCTAGTCCCGTGGCTGTAATGACTTGGTCCACAGCAAAAGCTGCTAATTTACTTGATGTGGAGAGCGATGATGACTTAATGTTAAGTAGTGCACAGTTAGATGTTTTAAAGCCCGGGCCAGTAGAGAGAAGTTGTAGTAATGTAGTTAATATGAAACTTGATTGGGACAGAGCTGCTTTTATTGAAGCTCAAAAAGTTGAATTTAATTTTGATTTGGGTGATGTTGAGGATCTGACTAAACCTAGGTCTGGAGTTGTAAAGGTCTTATTATATAGGGTTAGTTATCCCGCATTTGATAATTTGAATAAAACTGGTCGGGTGGAACAGATTGTGGTACCTTCTCAATTCAGAAATTTGGTTTTGGAGTTAGCTTATACTATTTTTTTTTTCAGGTCATTTGGGTGTGTTAAAAACTTTTCATAGCCTGGCTAGGTATTTTTGGTGGCCTGGAATTAAATTGAGTGTGAAGCAGTTTAGCAGAGAGTGTAAGACTTGTCAGGTTATGCGTAAACCAAGTCAGGGGATCCCTAAAGGCCCGTTACATCCCATATCTGCTATAGGTGATCCATTTTCTGAGTTAGTCTTTGATGTGGTATGTCCCTTACCCAAAACTAAAACAGGTTACATATATTTACTAACTATCATGGATAGAGCCTCTCACTTTCTTGAGGCTATACCTATGAGGCGTATTACTTCCAAATTTTCTTTTGAAAAATTAATGGATTTCTTTTCCAGGTATGGTCTCTCATGTGTAATTCAGACCGGCTGCAGGAAAAATTTTACGAGTAAGGTTTTTAAGGTTAAGTCTGGAGAACTGGCCATTCAGCACATTACCAGCATACCTTATCACCCGGAGAGTCAAGGGGTGGTGGAAAGGTTCCACCAAACCCTCAAGTCTGTCCTGAAAAAAACATTGTTAGGATCATGATAGTGACTAGGACAAAGCCCTCCCTTTTGTCCTCTTTGCTATCAGGAATCACTCTAACTCTTCCACTGGTGTAGCTCCTTTCGAGTTGGTATTTAGGCACAAGGTTCGTGGACCATTGGAAATTCTTTCTGAAATGCTCAAATACAGCAGGAAGGAGGAAATAAATGTTAAAAGTTTGTGGAAGTTTTCAAAGGAAGAATGGCTAGTGCTTGGAAGTTTGCCAGGGTAAATTTGGAACGGTCCCAGTCAGTAATGAAGAACAACTTTGACAAAAAGGTAAAGGTACGTTCATTTAAACCTTGGGAGTTGGTTTTTGTGCTGAGTTTGGACCCGGATAGTTTATCGAACCAAGATATAAGGGCCATTGGCAGGTTTTGAGGAAACTGTCAGAGGTTAACTACGAAATTGAAGCTTCCGGTTCAGGCCGTAAATGTAGAATATTTCATGTTAATCTTCTGAAACCTTATATTGGTAAGCAAGGTGATAGTGTCTGAGCCTGTGTCTGTGGTATTGAATGTGCCTCCCGAGGACTCTGACGAGTTAGGGTGTCAGTTTCCTTCGGATGCATTGGGTGAAAATATGCAAAATTTGGATATGTTAAAAAGTATTTTACATCATTTGGATGTTAACAAACTGGAAGATGTGCTTAATTTAATTTATTCCTTTTCAGATCTTTTTCGGGATGATCCAGATAGGTGATGCTTCTCCTGTGAAGCAGAGTCCTTACCGGCTGAACCCAGTAAAATGGGATTTAGTCAGTAAGGTGATAGAGTATATGTTGAAACATAACCTTATTCAACCATCTGTAAGTCCCTGGAGTTCTTCTATTATATTAGTAAAGAAAACAGATGGTAAGTTCCCCATGTGCGTGGACTACCGTAAAGTGAACACCAATACAAAAAATTATTCTTTTC
>NC_090732.1:27695438-27697938 GCF_036898095.1 Palaemon carinicauda | reverse complement strand
GCCTGAAGAAAATATGTCCAATTAGAACGCACATGGTTCCGGACAGGTGGCTGCTATGAGATCAGCTTATTCTATGAAAAATCATGGGCATGAACCCACGACCCGGAAAAGAGGAGAATGAGGTCAGCAGGAGAGATGGAATCTGACCTATTTTTAGTTGTGTAGAGGAGAGGGGTACATACAAGCAGAGTGCCCCACCCAAGAAGACCTGTATCAGAGAAAGAGTGGACAGATGAGACAGAGGAGACAGAGGAAGTATAAGTTGAAGGAAACTATAGCCTCTACCCCTGCTTGGCAACAACAGCAGTCAAAAACGGAGGGAGCATGAGCAGCCCAGGGCCAATGGGGCAGGAGTCAACAAGCTTGTGGAGAGAGGCCTCTCTCTCTCTCTCTGCAAAAAAACTCCCCACCCACCATGGCAGTAGAGGAGACTGCAGTTGGGTATAAAGGTCTCACAAGGGATATCATGAGCCCACCCCGTCTTTTAACATGCTAGCTTGGAGTGCTGGCAATTTGTATGGATCTGCCAGGCAAATCGATCAAAGCGTTGATCGATACAGGTGTCAGCATTCTACTCCTTGAACAAAGAAGCTCCTTGAGCTAGCTACGATCAGCGACACTGATCATTCACGACACACCAGGAGGAAACAAACTATAGAAAAGACAGAAGCCTACATCAATAGTCAAATTTTAGCTGGGGTCTGTAATATTCTACACGAATTATTTACATTACCAACCTACATTATACTGAGTATTGATTGCATACATGGCCAATTTTTCATTACCTCTAACAGAATACCCATATATGAAGAAACAACCAATGTGAAAGTGATGGTAGGAAAGTGCATTTTGCCGATAGAAGATTATGAAAAGGTTAGTGGCAGCCCGACAAGGCTAAAACAGGTGAGTAGGTTAACTGCAGGTGAAATTGTGGCCCTCTAAGTGCAAACCAGTATAGCATTATTCCTGTCTCGGCCTCTCTCAGAGGAGACAAAGGCTATTGTTAGACCACATGAAAAATGGGCACACGAGATGTAGAAGATTTGTTGAAAATGAAAAGGAAAAGGGTGGACATTGCAACAATCAATTTAGCAAAGAAAATTATTGTTTTAGGTAGTGATTCCGTGTGTAAATTGAAGGCGATGAGCTTGATGACAGAATCATGGGAATAATCACTCTCTGTTGCAAGAACGAATGCAGTCAGAACTCGATTATGTGAGCTCTTGAACAATACTCGCCAGAATATCAACCTGTGATTAGTAACCTCGTTGTGTTATTCAAATCTAATTCCAATTGAAGACGAGTCATCTGGGAGGGTACATCGATTTTCCCTTAGCATTGAAATTGGGCAGATGAAACCTATTAGGTCAAGGCCTTATAGTGTACCCGTTCATTTCCTCTGTGAAGTAGAAAGGGAAATTAGTATTTTTAGAGAACAAGATATTATCGAGGGAAGCAAATCCCCTTGAGCTTCTCCAATTGTAACAGTAGGGACAACGGATGACTCGGTAAGATTGTGTTGACTATAGGAAATTGAATGCAGTCACAAAAGACAATGCGTTTCCGTTTCCTTCGATCAAAGAGTTGCTCGTAATGGTAAAGGATAAAAAATATTTTACAACGAACAATTTAAAATCTGGGTACTATCAAAAGCCCCTTCAGGCAGACAGTAATGCAAAATATCATTTGTAGCTAATAATAGTTAATTCATGTTCTCTCTTCCTAGCCCTTTGTGTTATTTTCATCATTATTCTTTTCATAGCTAATTGCATTGTAACTATTCTATGTTCTCTGGCTTTATTGAGGCTCTAAGTTTCTAATGCATATATATATATATATATATATATATATATATATATATATATATATATATATATATATATATATATGTATATATATATATATATATATATATATATATATATATATATATATGTATATATATATATATATATATACATACATATATATATATATATATATATATATATATATATATATATATATATATATATATATATATATATATATATATATATATATATATATATATATCATAGACTCCTTTAAGGAAGGACTGGAACGTCCCCTGCTCGGGGTTTTTAACTTGAATCTGAAAGATTAACTTGAGTCTGGACTAAAATGACTTCTAGAAGGGCTAGAAACACGTTCTTTTGATCAAAATGGGGGTTTTTGAGGATGGTGAGTTCAATAGTAATATTTTCAACACCACCTGGGGTCATCTTCAAGGTCTAAAGGTCATTTATCAAGGTAAAATTTGTGAATTTTGGTCATTTTCGCTCGTTTTTTGTGTGTAATTCATAAATGGTGAGAGATAGCTGATTATAATATGAGGAAAGTCTGCAGAGCTGTCCGAATTTAATATATATTGTCATATATCGTCCTTCAAGAAAGTACTGGACCGTCCCCTGATCGGGGTTTTTAACTTGAGTCTGAAGGATTAACTTGAGTCCTGGACTAAAATGACTTCTAAGAAGGG
>NC_090732.1:27655438-27687938 GCF_036898095.1 Palaemon carinicauda | reverse complement strand
GTTTACTATACATTCCGTCACATTATTTAGGTGCCCAAAAAAAGGTCAGCCCTATATCAGCAGTATTGTTTTTCTTTTTTAATCTAGATATTAATCTCCATCACCAATGTCTAATAGTTCTTTATGCATGTTGCATAAGATTTTTCACTATTCTAACCATGATTTGTATCCATATCTTCCTACCATCCCGTTAATTCTAACAGTCATACATTCACCATCATACTGCCCAACACTACACAGAAATCTAGAGATTTTCTTTCGGGTGTAGCCAGATTGTGGAATGATATTATTATTATAATTATTATTATTATTATTATTATCATTATTATTATTATTATTACTTGCTAAGCTATAGACATAGCTGGAAAAGCAACATAGCTATAAGCCCAAGGGCTTCAAAAGGGAAAAACAGCCCAGTGAGGAAAGGAGATTAGAAAATAAACTATAAAAGTAGTTTAGGAACAATAATTGCATTTAAATAGTAAGAAGTGAAATAGGATCAAATAATGTGCTCAACTGTACCCTCAAGCAGGAAAGTTCTACCTCAAGAGAGTTTGAACCCCCGGTATAGAGACTAGGACACTACCCAAGACTAAAGAACTATGGTTTGATTTTGGAGTGACCTTCCCCTAGAAGAGCTGCTTACCCTAGCTAAAGAGTCTCTTCATACTATTATAAGTTGCTGGATCAGCAATACTTTAGAAATTAAACTTTGTTACAAATGTTTTTATGTTACACATAATGACAATAGTCTTTTTCATAGGCTTATATATGACAAAGATATTCTAACCTTCTTACTGACATTAAGTATTATATATTCTTATTCTCTACTTCTCATATAGTCTACTTATTTTTTGTATTTCCTTTCCTCACTGGACTAATTTAACCTGTTAGAACACATTACTTTTCACAGCTCTAAGTACTTACGATACAGTTACATCAAGTATACATTTCTAGGGCCTACTCCCCAACACACACATAGATACACACATACTCAAACACATACACACACACACATATATACATATATATATATATATATATATATATATATATATATATATATATATATATATATATATATATATATATATGCACATATATATACACACACACACACATATATATATATATATATATATATATATATATATATATATATATATATATATATATATATATATGTGTGTGTGTGTGTGTGTGTGTGTGTGTGTGTGTGTGTGTGTTTGTGTGTGTACCTTAACGCTTTCTTCTCCTCCCCCATGGAAATTTCCTTGCACTCCCATCAACCTATCACTTACACTTACACCATAAATTCTAGATATTTTTCATTATATTTATTAGGTTGCAAAAGGATTTCTACTACTTCTCACATAACCATTCCTTAACACACACTTGATGCACTTCATCCATCCCAGGGTCAAGACACTTGCCGATCGTAATCACTTAGATAAGATAAACACAACAGGTCAGATAACCAGTGGATTTTTTACGTTTAATCCATCTAGTATCGTCTTTTGGGCCAAACTATTACTTCTCTGGGACCAGGTTCAATGTCACACACAGTCGTTTCCATGTATACATTGAGTAAACAACCCAACAGAATTCATGCTCTATTCAATATGCATTTCTGTAAAATACCTAGTAATTGTTTTTTTCTTAAACACCAAAACAAAACCAAAGATACTGGAGTTAAATATTTATGATTTTCAAAAGATAAAGTGTTCATTAAGAAATAGACAAACTTGGGTCGTCAGGGGGATTAAATAAATCATTAAAATGCAGTTATATGATCAGTCCACTTTCCTTCACTGGATTATGCAGATGATATGAAGTCACGACTTTTTAAATATGAAAGGCCTAGGAATCAAATGATCTTGAAGGATGACATCGTGCCACTTTTCAACTATTAAATCGTAAGTATATTGGACACCAGGTATGTTTGGTGAATAGTTTGAGTGATGTAGTAGGGGAAGAAAGAGAAAAAAACGTCTTCCTTTGTCTGGCTGAGCTGTTTGTGTGGTACATATATTCAGTATACCTTTCTTTCCTCATATGTTGTGTCCCCTTCCTTTTTACAGGCTATTTTATTAATCTTACATTTATACATGTCAATGATTATTTGAGTTACTAATTAATCCAACGAGATATTTCTCAGACAAATATATAAAAGAAGCCATCACAAGTGACTGTGGCACAGTACCTCATTCTATCTTAAGACTTTTAAATCATCTGCATACCTTCTTACAGATACATGAATTTCTTAGCATTATGGCTCAAAAAAGGCATGTCTGAGGCCTTTGTCCTGTCGTGGTCTACTAACGGCTGATGATGAAGCTGATGATGATGACCCTTAGAACCATTGACTCTTTGTTTTCTCTTGTGAAGAGGGTTTTTTTTTTTTCTATTTCAGCATATGGTTTAAGGATTTTACCTTAACAGATTTTTCCTAATTACGTTTTTTGATGTTATCATCTAGTATATGTATTAGAAATATAACAATTACAACGATGATGATAAGAAAAAATAACGACATATTTCATTATCTCTCTACTCCCTATACTCCATTTATATGCATCAAATTAGGGATTATATTGATCATTAAAATTTATTGCTGTTAAACTGAACTGAAAATAAGTTACAGAGTTCAGTGTCACAAAGATATTAGAGTAATACCTTTCATGCAAATTAGAATAATGTCATTTCAAAACCGAACCAAATAAAGAACTATAACTGAACATGATAATCAACAACTAAGTTAGTTAAGTAAAATCTAGACCACTCACATTGGAAAACTCCGCAATTGAATAAGAACATTATGACTGAAGTAATATAACTAGTGAGATGATTCAATCCTATAAAAATATTTCAATTAATCAATGGATGCATATTTTATGGCATTCTGAGAAATCCTTCGAATGAACGATTGTAAGAACAAATGACAAGATGAAGTGATGAACAAAAAGGGGATGAATTAATAGAAGAATACTGAGAGAATCTAAATTAGATGTGGGAGGATATATATATATATATATATATATATATATATATATATATATATATATATATATATATGCATATATATATATATATATATATATATATATATATATATATATATATGCTTATATATATACAGTATATATATGCATATATATATATATATATATATATATATATATATATATATATATATATATATATATATATGCATATATATATATGCTTATATATATATATATATATATATATATATATATATATATATGTATATATATATATATATATATATATATATGCATAGGCTATATATATATATATATGCTTATATATATAATATATATATATATATATATATATATATATATAAATATATATATATATATATATATATATATATATGTATGTATATGTATATATATATATATATATATATATATATATATATATATATATGTATGTATATATATATATATATATATATATATATATTTATATATATATATATATATATATATATATATATTTATATATATATATATATATATGCTATATATATATATATATATATATATATATATATATATATATATATATATATATATATATATATATATATATATATATTTATATATATATATGCTTATATATATATATATATATATATATATATATATATATATATATATATATATATATATATATATATATATATATGCATATATATATGCTTATATATATATATATATATATATATATATATATATATATATATATATATATATATATATATATATATATATATATATATATTGGCGTGCTACTGTTATAAGCACACATTGAGTATGAGTTGTTTTCAGATGTATGTAAATGGTAACTGAATACATCTTAATAGTTTTTAAGTCTTTATTCTATAAAAACAACAGAGTTAAACATCTCCATCACTGGAGGAAGCTGGGTTGGTCCAGATGACCAATTCTGGTGAAGTATTGATATGAACTGACTAAATTATCGATATCACAGATATCGTATGCTTAGTTTACTTTAGACACGTCACAAAATCGGAAGACACCTGCATCCGGTGACGTCACAAACTTTCACACGATGAGACAATGTGTTGACGTTTAAGAAGAATGTCAAATTGCTGAGACTTGCATTGTATGTCCTGTTTACGATTTGAATGACTACAGCAAATCCCAGGGTTAGCTCCTTCAACCAACATGACATATTACGTCATTTGTTTTAAACATGTAATATTAACTATTCTAGTTATTACATTAGCTCGGCCAGCTATCTCAATTTTTTTTTACAAAAATTTAACAACAAGCCGAAACATGGTTATTAGGTGTGACTGGACATACGTATTATTCTTTGTTTAACTTTAGCCATAATCAACCGAGGACGAATGTCCAAATAGGCACATTAAAAGATAATAACAATAATGCATACAAAAAAGATATTACCAAAGCAAAAAGAAAAATGCATGATAAAACCAAGATCTTATATATGGTACATTGCTAGCAAATGATTATATGGTACCAAAAAACAAAAAAACTTCTGACTTACATATGATTCGGTAACTTGATAAAGAATAATTGTTACCTTTGTCAGAAACAAAATACTCAATTTTAGTGCACAAACACGAATTCCAAGTACGTACACGTACCATGGTTTCATACATATATATATACATATAGGGCTGATATATTTTATTAGATGCCCATAGATTCTGTTATATATTTTATTTTTTTTTCTCTTTTCTTTTTTAACATTCCGGCTTATATATTTTTATTAGATGCCGAGAGAAAAAATGATTTATATCCTTTTTTATTTTATTTATTATTTTTTTAAATGTTGTTTTAAATGTATTTTTAACAATGCAAATGTAGAAAATTTCTTTAATTACATATTACTAGCATACTAATCAGCTTTTCATACAAACATCTTCCCGACTAATTACTCCCTTAGCGAATGAGGTGGCCACTCAAACAGCTTTGAACTGGATCAAATAGGGCGTATTGTCGGGGCTAGGCAACTCATTCCTTTTTAGCTGCTTGCTGTGCCGTAACCTACGCCAAACAAGGATGTTCACGGCGATAAATATCACCACCGTGATACACAAACCAGCCAGTAGTATGGGGTGAAGAATTTCTTTATAAGTCGGTGACAGGTGGTCCTTTTCGGTAAGTTTCATCAACCGCTTTGCCACATGTCCGTTGTACGGGAGAGGAAGTGCTGGCATTGTAGAGGTCCACGTGAAGTTCGCGAAGTAGGCTCGTTCTCTGATGATTGTCCGTAGACCAGTCACCATGGAATTCGGGGAAGTCCCGACACAACCATCTGCTGCGACGAAGATATGTGTGAAGGACGTGGATCCGTCAGAGCATGATACATTGAAGCCGTCCTTGTCGTATCGTATCCACGAGCCATTATTCAGTCTGCAATTGAACTCATTATTGTCAAAGGGATAAAGCTTATCCAGACAATTTTCACTTGTATGGGAGAGAGCACCGTCTAGCACTATACCTAACTCGCATGAATCCATTAAGTTTTTATGGAATTCAAATGAGTCAGCTGTACATATTTTTCTATCCATTGCGTCTGAACAGTGAGTTAATTGATTTAAGTCTTTAATGACCGTATATGTTTCCTTGTCTGGGGAAATCAATACGTGTCCTGTCAAACTGGATATTACTGGATTTGTGTGATTCGTCATGAAAGTCGGAAATGGTGATATCCTGTAAGATTGCCAGGCATCAGAAGAATCAAAGGGAATTGTAATCCTAATCTTGTTATTATCTACGTTTACTGTAATTAGGCTGTAATAAAATTTTAACCTATGTTCGTCTAACAAAGGAACATAGCCTAGTTTATCCCTTCCGTTCTTCAGAATTAATTTTAAGTAACTTATAGGCAACAAATGGGGCGACAATACACCTTTAGTTGCTAACGTGATAGCTTCTACATAATCCTTGGATTTCTCAATGAAATGTGTAATTCTGTTATGTATGTGATCTATCTTTGAATCATAATACGTTAATGTTGCCAACAAATCCTGTACTTCCATAATTTGAACGATATTATCTGAATGTTCATTTAATAAATCCATAATTTTCTTGATTGAAGCTAACTGATTCCTTAGTTCTGACATAATCAATTCATCTTTATGAGTCAAGAACTCAATTTTCTTATTTTGATTACTAATTTTAAGACGATTGGAAATTCCTAAACCTAAACTTGCAACAGACCCAAAGATGCTTAATGCAGCATAAACAAACGGATTCCGTCTTTCTTTATGTTCGTGTCCTACAGTCCACATCAAAAGGTCATAAGCCAAAGATCCCGTCTCGCCAGTCTTATTTTTCAAGTCATCAGATAGCATCTCTGCAACTTTTAATGTTGATCCAAGCAAACTCTTTGTAGTCACATGAAAATGTCTTCTATGCAACTCATCCAATGATGCAGAAAACCTTGAAATGGCGGTTCTTAAGCTAATGACATCATTCTCTTGAAGGAAAATTGCTTGCATATTCACTTCTACAATTACGTTGGTTGACGTAATAAAAATGTCTTCTTGTCTTTCAACTATATTGCCATATTTAAAATATATATTTTTAGTCTTAGAGCTCATCCCATACGAGAAAAATGTCTGAGCGAACAATATCACTCCCAACAACAAAAAATTCATCTTGGAAACCTGTAACGAGAAAAAATATATGTAATTACTCCTGTATTAAAAAGAAAACTTTTAATCACACAAAACAGAATAAAATTTTCCCTCACTTCTTTTCCTCTCTTTTCTTTTTAATTTCTTATGTGAGCCAATGGTACTATTCTCTCATCCGTGGGTTGGGCTACGTTTTGAATTCTAAACCTATTGGCCGTTAATGTTTCCATAATGTTAAATGGGCCTTCAAACTTAGGTGTTAATTTATAGTTGAGCCCTTTTCTGACATTGATTTGAATATAGATGTTATCACCCACGGTATATGTTTTAGTTGGTTTCGCTATTTTATCAAGATTCCTTTTCATTATGATTTGTGATTCTTCTAAATTCTTTCGAAGGATATCATATCGACTTATACTTGCATTTATACATTCTTTTAAAGGATTTGATAAATTAGTTGTAGGCGTTAATACATGGAAAGGTGTTCTAACTGGGGTACCATACAATGCTTCATGCGGTGACATTTTAATTGATATATGATATGAATGATTCAGAGTACTCAGTGCCGCCGGTATTGCAATATCCCAGTTGGGGTCTGATCCCCCTAGTGTTACCCTCAATATATTTAATATCTTCCTATTTGCTCTTTCCACTAGCCCATTCGACTCTGGGTGATATATCATGGTATTAATCTTCTTTATGTTGAGGAATTCACACAATGAGGTAAGAAAGTGATTATTAAATTCACCACCCGAGTCTGAGATTATCATGTGTGGAATTCCATGTTTACAAATGTAACACTCGTAAAACTTCCTAGCGCATTCAATTGCAGTTTTAGTTTTAAGCGCTATTAGTTCTGTATATCGAGTTAAAGCATCTATAATTACTAAGAGGTGCTTATTTCCTCTGTCTGACTCGTAAAATCCTGTTAACAAATCTAAATGTATTCTTTCAAAGGGTTGATTGGGCACAGGATAAGCTCCTAGGCTGACAGGTGTTTTCGTATGCCCTTTGTTTTCCTGACATGTGCGACAATTAGCTATGTGTCTTTTTATATCTGTAAGCATTGTATGCCAATAAAACAATGATTTGGCTTTCTGTGACATTAATGAGAACCCAGGGTGTCCATGTAATGGATTTGAATGCAACCAATTCAGGACAGTGGAAATAAGTGAGATTGGTACTACTACCTGGTCGTTAGTTACATGTGGTGTATTGCGGGTTTTCCTTGTCACAGTCCTACACAGAATATTATCTTTGATTATATAATTCTGCTGCTTATACTTTATATACTCCTTTTCTTTATGATTGCCTTTCAAAGCATTTATAATTGTTTCTATTTTCTGATCTTTTCTTTGCTCAGTCTGTAACAATTCAGCACTCCAGCCTAAATCTTCTTGTTCAGATATTGTTTTTACAATAGGCATGGATGTTGATATATCTATTAATTCAGCTAAAGGCTCCGTACAAGATGACACGGGGTTGCGTGATAATGCATCCGCAATGATATTTGCTTTCCCAGGTAAATACCCGATTCTTGCGCCAAAATCTTGAATGATCAAATGCCACCGAGTTCGTTTAGGGCTGTGGTTGAAGCCTTTAAAGAACTCTGTTAGTGGTTTATGGTCAGTAAGAACCTTAACGGGATAACCGTAAATTATGAACTTAAAATGCACTAGTGAATTAACAATAGCTAGTCCTTCCTTGTCTATTACTGCATATTTACTTTCGGAAGTTCTCAATTTTCGAGAATAGAAAGCTATCGGGAAAAATTGTTTATCATATTGCTGAAGCAATACCCCTCCTACTCCTAAGTCTGATGCGTCTGTTGCAATGAAGAATTCCTTACCGAAGTCAGGAAATTTTAAGATAGGAGAACTACACAGTTCATCTTTCAAAATATTAAACGCCTGTTGATGTTGCTCAGACCATATGAAATCTACGCCCTTCTTCATAAGATCAGTTAAAGGAGCGGCTATTATTGAATAGTTGCGTATAAAACGCCTGTAATATCCACTACAACCCAGAAATTGCTGTATTCCCTTGACATTAGTAGGTATGGGAAAATTACGTATAGCCGACACCTTATCATGGACTACTTTAAGACCTTGGCTTGACACCATGAAACCCATATATATTAATTCTGTTTTGAAAAATTCACACTTACTAATCTTTACCCTCAAGTTATGTTGTCTTAATCTCTGTAGTACTAGTTCTAACTTATGTAGATGTTCTTCTAAGGTGTTGGAAAAGATTACAAGATCATCCATATAGGCATGCAATATATCCCCTAACAAGTCTCCAAACACTATGTTAATCATTCTTGTAAATGTTATAGGAGCACAACATAAACCAAAAGGCATCCGTAAAAATTCATAATGTCCCCTGGCTGTGCTGAAGGCTGTGTATGGGATACTATCTTCTTTTAATGATATCTGGTGAAAGCCTTTAAGTAAGTCCAAACTGGTAAAATATTTGTTCTGACCTAACAAAGACAAAATATCGTCAGTACATGGCACTGGGAATCGATCAGGGATCGTTTCCTCGTTTAGACGACGAAAGTCGACGCAGATACGCCATGTTCGATCTTTTTTCGGTACAACTATTAAAGGAAAATTATAAGGGCTGTTTGATTTTCTAATGACTCCTTCCTCTAACATTTTACCTACTTCATCATTTATTTCATTCTGGAATTTCATAGGGAGTCTGTACGAGGGTACATATATAATTTTCTGCTTGTCCTTTAACCTTATTTGATGCTCGATCACATCTGTTTTTCCTAAGGATCCATCCGTAGTGGAAAAGACATCTTGATATTTAGTTAAAAGTTCAAAAATTTTCTGCTGAATTTCTTCGTCTTGAATGTCCTTACTGATTTTATTTTTAATAGATCGCAAAAGGGATTCATCCGCAACTGATTGAGAGTGATTGATTTCAGCAACGGTAAGAATACGATGTTTATAAACTTCTACATCCAAGATATGTTGATTTTTGTGAATTACTAAAGTGTTATTTAAATGATTACAGACTTCAATATTACATTGCTGATGTGAGCCTACTGTATAAATAGCTTGTGTGACAGACAATCCGTTAGTTTTCAAAGTATCGGAAAGGATTAATATTTCAGATCCCGGTAGTGTTTTCTTTATTTGCACTATTAGATTCGAAAGTATGTTTGGTTCGATAGATTGCGTGCAAGATGATATTACGGGTGAACGAGAATTCTGCTGGGTCGCGTATATTATTTCTTTATTAGTGAGACAAGTCATTGGTTCTTCAACGTACGTTACGGTTACATTTGTCGTCTCCTTTTTATCCAAAACTGACTTTAAGGTATTAGAAGACTTATAGAATTTCCCTTTGATATACACGCCGTGCTTGGCAGGAGCTAATATAATGTTTTGATTTCCCATAGATGGGTATCCTATAATTACAGCTGGATACATATTAATGTTTTTTACAACAACAAATGTATCGGCAAACGTGCGATTACCGACTCTGAACTGAATATGAGTTATGCCTATGACGTTTAATTCATTATTTCCTATACCTGAAAGTCTAATTCCTGATTTTTCAATCGGAAAGTTCGGAAACAACAAATGATGCGTCTTCAAATCCATAATATTACGTGGACTACCAGAGTCAAAAAATAACGTAAAGGATTTGTGTTCTAAATTTACAGCATATAAGGTTGGCCGTAACTCATTTTGGCTTATTATTGTATGAATTCGTTGCAAATCTACGGGAGCATGCACTGTTTTACTTAATTCGGCCGTGTGTTTCATAGGAAAATCTATTGTCTCAATTATCTGATAAAACATTAAATTGATTATTCAATACTATTGATGTTGACATGAATGACCTTGACCCAACATCACTCTCTTCCCCTCTAGAGTTAACTATGTGGTATTTGCTTTGCTCTGCACATTCTGAAAATTAGTCTGACCTTGCGAGGTCTGGTTTGACGGCCCAGGCTCAGCGATATTTGAAGAAGTGTTTGTTTGTTTCGGACTCTGAACCGCATTGACATTTGGTTGTTTCTTCTTATTGTTAAAATGAGGATTTTTCTTTTTATTTCCATATGGAACTGACTGTGGAATTGACTGTGTATTTCTAGGATATTGTTGTGTCTTACGCGAGTAACATTGACTATAAGAATGTGTTGCAGTGTTGTAAACTGAGCAAAATTTTGTTCTACAGTCTGCGCTTATGTGACCTTGACGTTTGCAGTTGTAACACGTCACTCCCGCTACTGGACTGTTAATTACGTTCACTGTTTGTGGTTTTGTTTCATTCTTTGCAAAAACTTGAGTTAACACGGGATCGAGATCTGGACACTTGGACATGTGTTTCTTTATCTGTTTATAGACATCCAATTCCGTACTTGCAGGCGTTAACTTCTTATCAAAACACCGCACTAAAGCTTCAGGCAACATAAGTGTCATGCAAGTTAAATACATTAATCGTAAAAATCTTTCACGGAGATGTTATCGTTAGTAACCCAAGTGGAATTACCTAAAATGTCCTGATATTCGTTAAGCCTATCAGCTATGAGAGCTGCTCTCTCAATAACATTAAGCCGATTCATAGTGGCTTGATTAAGTGTATTTCGTAACGTTAACACTACATCCAAGGCTTCTTCACCCCCATAGATCGCGCGTAACCTAACTTTGAAATCATCCCAAGTAACTGCTTCTTGAAATGAAACACCTCTTAAATATGCACTCGCATCCCCCTTAGAAAAATCTATAAAACTTTTAGCTTCTTGTAATTGTACAAAAGGATCTACGATTTGTTTGGCATTTAAATGGGCATCAACGGATGAAATCCATGACTCCACATTTTGTGGCAAGAACCCGTTGACCCGACCTTGAAAAGGAAGGATTGCTGACCTGGCATTTACAAGCGTCACAATTGGAGGAGGATTAGTCTGGCCTACACCACTAGGTCCAGGGGTAGGGCTGACAGGAGGAGCCATGACTGCTGTATTTTTTTTTTCTATCTCTTTGACCCCTTGCAATTCTATCAAAATATCTATATGAGTACAGACACCCACTGCGTAAACGCATATGTATAATAAAATTCCCCCAACAATGTTACTAATCCCAAAACATTTCCCCAAAAATTTCTGAAAGAAAAAGGAATTAGCACAAAGAAAGAAAAATTCTAAATGAGAATTCGGAGTTTCCTATAACAAAGTTTAGCAATTCACTCACCCCAGTAATAATCGACTAACGACTTGTGATAACTACACTTCACTGCCCAAACTGGAATGAATACAAAATATCTGTACTTAGCTTATATATGAAGTCGACACGTCCTCTCTCTCTCTCTATCTCTTGATGTTTTGTTAGCGATGTCTCGTTCTAGTTTCTTGTTGAATGTAGTTCTTCCTGGATATGTCTTGCAATTGTTAAACGCCAGACCTTGGGTTTCCTAGGATGTTGATTGAAGATTCAGGTTGTATTCTAACATATGTTGATGTTAGCTGTTTCGTTGGACTTAGTCAGAATTGTGGATTCTTGTAGATAATGTTGAGTTCTTGAAGATCTTTCTCTGGTTTTACAGCTTTTATGTTGAAGTCTTGAAGATATTTCTCTGGTTTTACAGCTATTATTTTGAAGTCTTGATGATTTTTTTCTAATTCTTAGAGTTTAACCGCTGTCTTAGAGTTTAATCGCTGCCACCATTTATTGGCGTGCTACTGTTATAAGCACACATTGAGTATGAGTTGTTTTCAGATGTATGTAAATGGTAACTGAATACATCTTAATAGTTTTTAAGTCTTTATTCTATAAAAACAACAGAGTTAAACATCTCCATCACTGGAGGAAGCTGGGTTGGTCCAGATGACCAATTCTGGTGAAGTATAGATATGAACTGACTAAATTATCGATATCACAGATATCGTATGCTTAGTTTACTTTAGACACGTCACAAAATCGGAAGACACCTGCATCCGGTGACGTCACAAACTTTCACACGATGAGACAATGTGTTGACGTTTAAGAAGAATGTCAAATTGCTGAGACTTGCATTGTATGTCCTGTTTACGATTTGAATGACTACAGCAAATCCCAGGGTTAGCTCCTTCAACCAACATGACATATTACGTCATTTGTTTTAAACATGTAATATTAACTATTCTAGTTATTACATATATACATATATATATATATTTGCATATATATATGTGTATATATATGTATATATATATTTATATATATATATATATATATATATATATATATATATATATATATATATATATATTATATATATATATATATATATATATATATATATATATATATATATATATATATATATATATATGTTTTTATATATATATATATATATATATATATATATATATATATATATATATATATATATATATATGCCTTTATATATATATATATATATATATATATATATATATATATATATATATATATATATATATATGCTTATATATATATATATGTATATATATATATATATGCTTATATATATATATATATATATATATATATATATATATATATATATATATATATATATATATATATATATATATATGCTTATATATATATATATATATATATATATATATATATATATATATATATATATATATATGCTATATATATATATATATATATATATATATATATATATATATATATATATATATATATTTACATATATATATATATATATATATATATATATATATATATATATATATATATATATATATATTAGTATGTGTAATGAAGTACACCTTAGATCTATATTGATTTTAAATGTCAATATACAAGTTTGAAAACCGATTTTTTTTTCTATTTTTCCAGAAGCATATAATTTCCTTTGAAATAGCCCACCAATGCAGAACTTCAAATAATCTTATATATAAACAGCAAAATTCCTTTCCCAGTTCAATTAGTTCTCCAACTTACCCAATCTGTCATAATTCCATCAAACCGCTTTATTATATTACTTTGTTTCGTTTCGACTCCTTCAGCTATTTTGAATTTGAGATAAACCTGTCCATCATGGCAGAAGGCAGATTTGCTTGAATTGAAATCCACAATCAGTTATCTTCTATATTAGCAATGAATTTACTTCAATTAAATTTTTCCTTTTTGGATACTCATTGTATATCACGACAGTTCAAGTCAAAAACGCTGAGGAAAATCAGAAATTATTATTCCAGCTCCTGCACTTTTAAATAATATGATTATATCCTATTGCTATCATTTGAGCTATCAATAAACAATCTGATGCGGAAAGCACAGAAGGCTTTATCTGTTTTCCATTATGAGAGGTGTTTGAATTGTAACTTGTGGTTAATGGTTGAAAGTTGAATTTCAGCTTGTTTCTCAATTCTTCCATTGGTGTGTGTATGTTTGTGCGCGTGTGTTGACAGGCTCTTGTCAAATTCCCGTAGTAGGGTGGCCGGGGCACCATCCACCCGTTGAGATATTGCCAAGCAATCACCTTATCTCCCTAATCCATGGGATTTTGGGAAGCAGTTCAAGCCGCTTTCATTTTTGCTTGGTATAATGGTATAATGGTATTTGATGATCCAAGCACATGTGTACTGAATCCCTTTCCATGTCAACAGGTACATCGGGGAGAGGGGACGTACAGTGAGAACCAGTATAGCAAGCCATTCACGATCAGTAATTACTGAATGAATTCCTTCTAACTTGGCAAAAATGATCGTGAATGGGGTTGTTTGAGGCCTGTCAGTACAACTGTCAGTTACACTGATGAGAATCAAACTATGCTTGATTTTGGATGCGGGCTAACGCGCACTGAAGGGAACATTAACCGTGAATGGCTACCAGTCAGTTAAGTAATCAGTGTGAACCACATGGCCAGAGTGTGAGGAATGTTGGTACATTGATTTGAGTGAGGTTTAAGTAGTTAAGATGCCGGAAGATAGAGAATTTTGGGGAAAATTTTTTCAGCTATAAAAAGAACAGCCATGCCTTTGGCAAGTAAAGTCAAAACATTATCTGAATAAATATAAAAAAAAGAAGCGTATGGAAAATTAGCAGAAAAAATTAAAGAAAAGTATCCTGATGCAACCACACACTTAGTGAAGAAAAAAAATCAACATCTACAGGAGAAATTTTAGGAAAGAAGCAAAAAAGTCGAAGATTCTATGCGATCTGGAATGGGGCAGATATGTAGACGCCAACTTGGACTTACTATGAAGATTTAATGATTTTAAAGGATCAAGAAGTTATTAGTACCTCCACCTCGAATTTACAAGCACATGGGGTAAGAAACACATTATTTGTTAATTATTTATCAAACAAGAAAGTTATATTTTCAAAAATACAGATGGTTCATAATATAAAAGTTTATTAATAGATGTAATTTGACCCCATATAATAAGTCACAGCTGACTTTTTGGTCTTTCTGAAAACATGAGAAAATGCAGTTGTTTTACAGTGTTTAATAGTTCTTAGCAATCATATGTTCTTGAAAACATAATGCTCCTTCATTGCAAAAAAAAGTATCTAAATATTTCCCTTGAATGCAGGCTAGCTTGTGATGCATGTCTATTGTAACTTGCATTTAAGCCTACAAGAGAGATTACATCATCATCATGTTCAACATTTAAATCTGTATAGTCGTATTTCTTAGTGCTACGCAAAAAATTGTGTAGACTCAACATGCCATCACAATCTTTTCGCAACTTCTATAGTCCATATTTTATGGAGCTATGGAAAATCCTAAACCTAGATGTCAAAATGCCAAATGCATTTTCTACGACGTTTCAAGCACGAGATAGTCTATAATTGAATATTTATCTTTCGTGATTCAACTCTCTTGTGCTGAAAGGTTTTAAGAAATAATTTCTAAGCGCAAATACCTCATCTCCTATGAAAACAAAAGGTAATTCATATGCTGAATTATTGCAAACACGAGGAGAATGAATATGAATAATTAAGCCAGTCTTGTTGTTCAAATCTCGGTTCTTCCATCAAAAATGTGTGATTTTAAATCCCTTCCCTGTAGCCAATCCTTACACCATTTTGATTTAATCTTTCTTCGTTTCTTCATAGTAGAATGCGCCGCAACAAGCCCTAATCCCATCAACAATAACTCATTATCACCAAAAAATAGAGGAAGCCATTTCGATTGTCTAATCACCACGGTAGTCTATCATACACTGATGAACGCACTGATCGTTACTGGACGTCCTAGTTTTGACACTGAAGGAATTCCTTCAGTAATTACTGATCGTGAATGGGCTGCTTATGGATTGGTGCTGTTACGTCACCTGCCACCCATAGGCGAGACAAGCCAGACCCCCCAGCAATGTAGGGGAAATAAGAAAGGACAGTCCGTGCAAGAACAGTTAGTTGAGTTCGAGTCTTACTCGTGAGTGGGCAACCTTCACTAGGCCCACCGGCCATGGTAAGCCTACAACAGCCATGGCGGACGAGAGTTATTGGGTTGTTGAGTGGCCACACAGTATTACACGGATTTTCTCTCTGGTTACGGTTCATTTTTCTTTGTGTACACACACACAGCGAATAGTCTGGCCTATTCTTGACTCATCCTATTACGTCCTCAAAAACCTGGCAATACTGACATTACCAAGCAATTTTTCTTCACCCAAGGAGTTACTGCATTGTAATTGTTCAGTGGCCACTTTCATTTTGTTAAGTGTAGAAGAGACTCTTTCACTATGGTCAGCAGCTTTTCTAGGAGGAACACAACCCAAAATCAAACCATTGTTCTTTACTCTTAAGATTTTTCATAACTCTGACCATCCTTTACATTCAGATCTCCCGGGACAATTCTATCCTGTTCGTTATACTAGGCAGGCAGGTCATTCTAATAGCCAGGCCTTCTCCATCATGAGGCTCAATACTACAGAGTATTCAATAAGTTTTAATCCAGCTGTTACCAAGTTGTGGAATGACCTTCCTAATCGGGTAGCTGAATCAGTAGAAAGTTGGGGCAAATGTTTTTATGTTGACCAGGCTGACATGAGTCTTTTTATAGTTGATATATGACATATCTGTTTTTGACAATGTTAATAGTTTATATAAGAAATATCCGTTTTGACGTTGTTACTATTTTTTCCCTATTGGAGGCCTTGGGCTTATAGCATCTTGGTTTTCCAATTAGTGTTGTAGCTTGGCTAGTAATAATAATAATAATAATAATAATAATAATAATAATAATAATAATGATAATAATAATATATACAAAGATATATATATATATATATATATATATATATATATATATATACATATATATATATATATATATATATATATATATATATATATATATATATATATATATATATATATAATTGTTTATAAATATTCATATATATACTGGATATATACATATACATACATACTTACATATATATATATATATATATATATATATATATATATATATATATATATATATATATATATATATATATATGTGTGTGTGTGTGTGTGTGTGTGTGTGTGTGTTTGTTTATGCATATATATATATATATATATATATATATATATATATATATATATATATAAATATATATATTAATGTTTATAAATATTCATATATATACTGGATATATACATATGCATACATACTTATATATATATATATATATATATATATATATATATATATATATATATATATATATATATATATATATGTGTGTGTGTGTGTGTGTGTTTGATTATGCATATATATATTTATATATATATATATATATATATATATATATATATATATATATATATATATATATATATATAGTATATATATATATATATATATATATATATATATATATATATATATATATTACACTTCTATATTATATTTTTGGACTTGAAATACGGTATCGATATCTTTACCACTTTTTCCGATGTCATTGTGTTTAATTATGGTTGTGAACGCTTGAATGTGTTGTGTTTTCTAGCAGCTTCTAGTGTTGCCATATCTAACAACAGTTTAAGATATTTTTAGAAGATTTTTTTTCTCCTTGTAGTTTTTAAGGAATTCCCCGGATAATTTTCATTGAAAAATACATTGATTTTTGTCATTCCATGTATACAGTCACGACAGCTGCTGGGACTCACAATGGCGTTGTCAAATTATTACCGGTTTACATTGGGTTTGCAATTCTCACATATATAGGGACCCAAATAGATATAAGATAAGATTAATATACTAAGTCATTCATGTTATAAAGACTATAAAAGAAGGAAAGACAAAATATTTCATATGTACATAAATCTTTTAGATATAGAAAAGGAAAAGAAAAATAGCTGAATGTAACATTATACTCATGCCTTTTCCTAATTCAAGCTGTTTGCATTTGTTAGCTGTTACTAGGAACTCGCTAACATTCTCATGAATCCTCCCTATGTTCTTGTCATTAAAAAGACGACTGAATAATGTTAATAAGTTTCTTTACTTGAGCCGTCTGATGCACTTGAAATACGATTCTATAACCTAGAAAGGTTGGGCACATCCAACAGTGATTTCATGAGTAAAGGACTTATAACGCAGGCTCTTGAAAGAAGTGAAACAATGCTAGTCTTTCTACTGCCCATAGTTAGAAAAAAATTATCATAAATCCTCCTAAACAAAGGTGAAGCAGACTTGCGAAGTGCAGTTGCAGACTGGGTAACTCATGTAATTAGAATCAAGAGCTTTTATCCAGGAGTCCTTGAATGCCTTAGTGTAACAAAGTCCTTACATCAATAGAGAGGTTTTTTCAATTAAGGTTGCGTCTTGAATAATAATAATAATAATAATAATAATAATAATATTAATAATAATAATAATAATAATAATAATAATAATAATAATAATAATAATAATAATAATAATAATAATAATAAGCTTTAAAATACGGATCATGAAGAAAAATCCTAGATCCATTGATGTGAGAAAAAGAGTTGGGAAATAGGCAAGCAAATAGTAATATAAAATAAGAAACTATAAAATCAAATGCTCATTTAAGTGGCTTCAGACTAGAAAACTTCTTTATATTTATTTTTATTTTGTGGAAATTGCTTTTACTTCTGTATCTGAAAGAAAAAAAGGGCAGAAACCCCACCACCTATTTCTCCTGTCCGTCTGTCTTTCATCCTTACAGAAAGTAACGATTTTCCTTCTGGGTCACTGCATTTGATTGACTGCGTTTGAAAAGAAACTTTGATGTTAGAGTTCACTTTCTGTGTCCTCAATAACTGGTCTTCAAATAGCCATGCGACAAGCATCGAACCTAAGCAGATCAAGTTTCGAATATCTAAAACCAATGTTGTTGTCAAAAGAAGTGGTTTTATTAGAAATATTGCACCACACTTACAGCTTTTTATCAAATTGTTATCATTTATACACGAATAATGAAAATTATATCCATTTATACTGTATATTGCATACAAAATTTAAACTTATATTCTTAACACATTTTTGAATGTTAGATATGAAATTAAGTATATAATTTTCTTAATATTTCATAACAGGTAATTTTACCGTTTTCTTAGAACACAAATATAAAACATTATATCTCCTATTTGATGGGTTGTTTTATTCCGAAAGTTGAAATTGATTAAAGAATATCGTTAAACAGACGGATATTTTACCTAATAATATCAGAATCTCATTCGTTTTTGTCATAGCTCTCATCTCTTAGTCTATTATTTTGACAAACATTCCATGGATGTATCTTTCTTCTTCCTTCCCATTGATGATTTTTTTGAAGGATGGATAGGAAATTCTTTTGTATTTCACCTCCGAAAAGTAAAAATCCTTATATACATGGTACATGATGACACAAGATTGTCCTCAAAACTCAAAATTCTTCAG
This sequence comes from Palaemon carinicauda, assembly GCF_036898095.1. NCBI lineage: Eukaryota > Metazoa > Arthropoda > Malacostraca > Decapoda > Palaemonidae > Palaemon > Palaemon carinicauda. Next base: position 27,668,401 of record NC_090732.1, on the reverse strand, counting down.
TAATGACATACACAGAGAGAGATATACAGTGAGCCAGCAGGTAAAACGTAACGATCATTTGACCAAGCGCTTTGGTGTTATTGTCATCATGAGACATTTAGTAGGTATAATTAAAACACGAAAGTGGTTGGTCAATTCTTCGTTTCCTTTTTCCTTACAGCTTGCTTTCCTGTCGTATATATATACATAAATATATACACAAACACACACACACACACACACACACACACACATATATATATACATATATATATATATATATATATATATATATATATATATATATATATATATATATATATATATATATATATATATGAGTGTGTATGTGTGCATATGCTTGTGTGTGTGTCAGAATACACATATCCCCCACCGTAGCCAATTGAATTTCTCGGGGCAATAACATACCCCAGTGAAAAGTTTCTTCACACCTTTATACAAAATTCTAAGAAGTCTCCCATCTGCCATATCTGACGAACTAGTGATTTAACAAGAATTCTCGACTTCATACTAATAACTATTTTACATCAATATATTTTTAATTCTTGTGTGGTAGGATTCCGTGAAGTGTATTAAACGCATGTAAACCTTATAGGTATATCAAGAGTACATATTATTATGGTTTTACACCAATGTCTTCAACGTCTTATAAGGTTCCCAAAAGTACCAGGAAGGTAGATCCTAGCCTTATCGAAAGTCTGTCCTAGAGCTTTATTAATGGTCATTGAATACAATATGCGGACGGAAAATTAAGTAATGTATAGGAAGATTTGAAGCAAAAGGTGATCAGACTTATGAAAAATATTTTAAAATAAGAACGAATTAGTCGTTAAACAAAAAGGCCGGAGATTAATTTTATAATCTAGGTTATGGAAATTAATAGAACTCAATCTTATGTCAAATATTTAAAAAAAAAAAAGAGTCAGGTGGCAAAGACAAAATTGGGAAAACTACATAAGATCTGCTTTGGTTAAGTAATCAAAGTATAATGTAAATTTCTAAGAGTATACCATGAAATTATTTCCGTTTTCTTCAAAGCGTGACACACGAGTATACCATGAATTTATTTCCATTTTCTTTAAAGCGTGACACAAAATAAATAACACACACGCTATTGTATTAATATAATAATAATGATAATAATAATAATAATAATAATAATAATAATAATAATAATAATAATAACAATATTAAAACTGGCAGTAATTTTATTCTTCTGGGAGCATTATAAATGTTACAGATCCTGTCTGAGCAAAGATCTGGCAGTGATTTTAGTCAGCTGGAAGCGTTTGAAACATTATGTGCTAATATGGATTTTTGTGTAGGTACAAGTCAGAAATGAGTAAAGCTTTTTAGATTTTCATGAACCTGATTTTTACTTTTAGTTGGATCTTTTTCATGAGACGAGATCAAGATCAAGATCCCCATTTTTAGCACTTCATCATGTTATCTGACGGAACTGTGCTTTACTGTGAAGCGTTATACACAGCTTTTGCTCTGCATATTAGTATTCACTCAACCGCTTCGGAACATTCGAGTTGATATGGATATGGTTACTTAGAATTTGTAAATAGTTATATATATGTTGAGTAACTTTACATATTTTCCCATGTATGCGTTCATCTCCATTTTTGGGTTAAGAGTTTTTGCACTATTTGGTAAAGACATATGTTATTGAATAACTCTTTTACTAAGATGCAAAATAAACTTATTAAAATGTAATTGTCTTAGTAGTCTATTTCCTGACATTTTATTGTGGGTAACCATTTTCATCCGCTCAATCATTTTACACCTTTCCGATTTCCCCACTGGACAGGATTGTCATGTCCACCACAATAATGTTCTTTTTGTTGCTTTTATTTCATAGTAATAATTTTTTAAGGGCTAGATTTACCATTGATTTAGTTTTTATGCACCTTAAAACCTAATCTGTTATAAGAAGTGTGTTTACTTATGTTCTACTACTTCTTTTACTCCATTGACTTGTTTGGTTGATTATTTCTAATGCAAAGGTTTGTAATTTCTTATTATGTTCGACAACTCAATAATCATAGTCTTTCGGGAGACTTTAAGTGAACCAGGATTGAAGGGTAAGGCTTTTTAATTTATTTAACTGTACACAATAGCCTTTAACGGCCAACCATTAAATTTCACAATACAATTCAAAGGCTCACTCTTAAACGTCCTATCAATTACTTCTCCTTTAGCTAAATTAATCTGGCTTTTCAGCTTCATGCTCTCTTTCTATAACAATACCAATTCTCATTTATAGAAATCGACTTCCTGTTTCCAGAAGCTCGCCCAGCAATGTTTTTGATAGTCTCCGTATAAATGCTGTATAAGCTCAGGAAGACTTCAATAACATAACTTGACTATCCTAATACTCATAAGTCTCTCTCTCTCTCTCTCTCTCTCTCTCTCTCTCTCTCTCTCTCTCTCTCTCTCTCTCTCTCACTAACTTTTTAAGATTTCACTTTTTTTCTATTAATTATCATAAACCCCGTAGGTTAGCCGTACATCACACGACCGCCTACTGTTTTTGCTATGAAATACCAACATCATTATACGTACTTACAATAGTATTTGAAATCATAAATCATGTGAAAAATTACAGATAAAGCTACTAGATAACTATTTTTGTAAATTAGTATCCAACATATTTTTTCTCTTTTATCTAACTCCAGTAATATCATAGCAATTGTGACAAAAATAATGAAAATATTCAACTAGTAAGAACACCATTTCCTTGTAAACCACAATGTAATCTAAACCTGGTTGACTGCTGACTAACATTAAATAAAACAATAAGATATAAAGTCTGCAAAAGTAGTGATGTTCGGAAACCCTTGTTATTCAACATAACACGCACATCACTATGGTCTACATCTACTAATAATAAGCATTCCTTTATTTTGACATTATAATTAGTTTATGAAAAATAGTAATCTTGATTTCTACATCAGCAATACATCTATCTAACCTATATGATTCCAGACACCTTTGGCAGGATTCACTTCTACATCCACCGCCCCCAAACCCCCACCGCAACCCTCAACCCCCCCCCCCCCACACAAAAAAAAAAGCCATGCTCTGGTTAGAGTAATAGGTCATGGTTAAAGTTGATGTAGGTCACGAATTGAAATTTGAATTACTCTTATTTCTTTCAGTTCTTGAGTTTGGACTGTTTGTTCATAAACACGAAGTTAGTCTTTAGTGTTTTATATCTCAATTGTTACTGTGCAATCTTGATCATCTATAACCAGTATTTCTTACGTTTTTATCAGTTATAGCAATTAACAAATCCTGAATGTCTGCGTTTGTCTCCTATGTTTATTTGGAGAAAAATTATAAAATATTCGAACTAAAAGTATTCAAATTTATACTACTCTTAATCTATGTATACTTTGTAAAAGAATGGAATATTGTCCCTGTTTAAAGAATTAGGGTGATCATTTGTTTAACCTTTGTCATGTTATTTATATGCAACAGTATTTAATTATTTACACTCAGAATTTTAAAGGTAACACATGAGAAAATTTAATGTTTGTATCAATTATTACAGGAGGAAATTTATTAGTTCAAATTCATTTATCACTATTTTTCTCGTACCTTTGTGCTTAAGCAACTGGAATGTTCTTTTCACCGATACGCAGTCACTTCTTCAAAAAAAGAAAAAAGAAAATTCTTCATACGTCGTTTTGTCTCCCCATTGGGAAACGTTGTCAATAGCTTTCTCTTCAAGCTTTCTTCACAAACTACTCACAGTGCTTTTAAAAAGAAAAGAAAAAATATATAACTTTCACTTTTATGCTGAGGTTTGCTGCTACAGTCGTCTTGATATAGTTTGCTAAAGTGGTGATTTTGACGTGAAGTAAAACTTGTATTTTTTTACTTTCAAGTTTTATTAGTCTCCCTTGTGTCCTTACATTTTAATGCTGCCACTATTGTTACAATAGAGATCACATATGCAACATAGTGGCCAGCATTTTGCTGTCATTATAATGTTCTTTTTATCATTTTATTTTATATTATTATTAATATTATTATTATTATTATTATTATTTGCTAAGCTACAACCCTAGTTGGAAAAGCAGGATGCTATAAGCCCAGTGGCTCCAACAGGGAAAATAGCCTAGTGAGGAAAGGAAACAACGAAAAATAAAATATTTCAGGAACAGTAACATTAATATAAACATTTTTTATATATACTATACAAAATTTAACAAAACAAGGGGAAGAAAAATAATATAGAATAGTGTGCCTGAGTGTACCCTCAAGCATGAGAACTCTAACCCAAGACAGTGGAAGACCATAGTACGGAGGCTATAGCACTACGCAAGACTAGAGAACAATGGTTTGATTTTGGAGTGTCGTTCTCCTAGAAGAGCTGCTTACAATAGCTAAAGAGTCTCTTCTACCCCCATCAAGAGGAAAGTGGCCACTGAACAACTACAGTGTAGTAGTTAACCCCTTGGGTGAAGAATTGTTTGGTAATCTCAAGTGTTGCCAGGTGTATGAGGACAGAGGAGAATATGTAAAGAATAGGCCAGACTATTTGGTGTATGTGTAGGCAAAGGGGAAATGAACCGTAACCAGAGAGAAGAATCTAATGTAGTAATATCTGACCAGTCAAAGGACCCCAAAACTCTCTAGCGGTAGTATCTCAACGGGTGGCTGGTGCCCTGGCCAACCTACTACCTAATGTATGTAATTTAATGAGTTAGGGTTGCTATTGATTTAAGGTTTTTATGTACACTTAGACTCAAAAGTCCATCGACACTCAGGGAGAATCGCTTGTCAGAGGTCTCTGGTGTTACCATGACAAAACAAATAAAGAGTTGGTCTTCTTACTACTTCTTAGGAAATGGGCGGAGCCTTGTCCAACTTCAGTGAACGCTGGAAAATATTACAAATCGAGTTGCCCTATTTCATGGAGGTATCATTTCTCTCTTGGGTATTCATTACAAATATATATATATATATATATATATATATATATATATATATATATATATATATATATATATATATATATATATGTATAATTATTTTTACTTTTCTTATGAAGAGCCCCGTAGACACTTTCGATGGAAAGGTCGTTGGCGGGGAGTGGGTGCGGGTCAGGATTAGCCCTCCCCCGGGCTGTCGGACACTGAAGAATTTTACGAAATAAGGAAGTCATTTGTATCATAGGTGTTTTGGAGAAAGGTTAAATGAAAATTCTTGATACATCTTGTAAAATATTGTATCATTACATCAATCTAATTTGATAACCGTTAATGTTATAGGAAATATTGCTAACCTAATTCATTATTAGTTCATTTGTAGTAGTTAGTAGCAGCAGTATAAAATAACCGTTGTTTTTGGAAGTTAACTATTAACTTTGCATAATAAATAATCAATGATAGATACAGTAAATAATGATGACGGCATACCACTTTGAATACAATCAGTTTATTTAATTGATTCAGAAAGGAGTTGTATTGCGCTAAATAAGACCACTCTTACATTCTAGCAAACATTTAAGAAATTTGCTTTACTGATAAATCATATAAAAAAGTTTCTTGTTCTCAGAACGACATAATTTTCCGAGATTTTTTTTATGAAAGAAAGAAATATTAACTTTCCCATAATGTATTTTCCTTTAATTTGCCGAAAAAAATAAGTGCGGGTGGCATAAGTACAAAGTTATTTCCTAATACTCTACCTGTATGTTATCAGTGATTATATAATTACTAGTAGCTTTATCTTGAGAAAATTACGTAGCTTGAAGATCAAGCTGAATTCTTATAATCTTGATTCAAATAGGCGTAAGTCCCCATAATGAAGTTCCTATTTGTGTTCCTTTCATTCATTCTCTATTCACTTATTTATCAAATGTCCTCGGTATTTTTAAGATAAATGGCCTTCTGTGCCGGTACTCGTCTTAGGCCGTCAATTTTAGTTCCTAGTTTCTTAAAATCCCTCCAGAAAAAATAAATTTCTCCTGAGCGGCAGCAGGAAACACCTTAATTTGACCATTCCAATCTGGAACCTTAGCTGGATTCAGAAATAAGGCATTTTGAGCACTATTTCACTCAGATTTTCTATACAATTTCTATTACATTCCTTTATAATTATTCCAGTTAACGAGAATATCTTGGTTGATTTTCGAGCAAACGGGTAAATTATCCTACAGAGCACTTTCGTAATAATCATATTAACTGGAGGACTACAGGACATAATGATCTAGTAACTAAATAGTATAACTTCAAGCCGGACAAATGTTGGTATAAGGATTCTTACTAACAAATCCTTCAAACGCTCAAAAGACAACGATTCTCTAATTACAGCTATTATTGTTCCAAAATCTACCATTATTTGGATCTGCAATTAAATCCAACAAAATAATCCCGATATCTCTACTCGGTGATAACTGTCTCCAATTTTGCTATAGGGCCTCGGTAATTATGAAGCGAATTAAAGCTCTTGTAATGAAGATTGAATTAGCAACAAAGCAAAGATTTTACTTTATATCTTTAAAATTTTAGTTTAAATGTCAATGCCAACCGTTTTTGGCCACAAATACGGGCCAAAAAGGGAAGGTGAAAAATTTGATGAATAAAGGGCAAGTGACTTTCCAACTAAAGACTGAGATAGCACATCCCCTTCAATCTGAATGACTTGAGAATATTTTACAGTAAAGTATCCTAATGTATTACAATATGTTGCTATCTATGAATATCTAAAGGACGATGATTAAGTCTTTAGCAATCAATTTAGCATTTAAAAAATACCGATGAGTTTTTGGAAGCATAATACCATAATTTTTATTGAAAACAATGCAATATCAAGCGAGAATTTCTTTTGAAATGCATAAATGTCTATAAATCAATTTATATGGTGACCTATTACTATATCAACTACTGTCATCTCTCTCTCTCTCTCTCTCTCTCTCTCTCTCTCTCTCTCTCTCTCTCAATGTCCCCAAGACCCGTATAACTCATTTATGGTATTTTTATGAATATTTTACAGCATCGAGCCATAAATGAAACTTGAATAAGACTAACGTCGGATATCCGCGCAATCTAATGTAGCTGTTAACGGAATGAATTGTTAAGCATTGCCAATCCATTAATTTCTGCATGCTTTTACTGATTTATATATATATATATATATATATATATATATATATATATATATATATATATATATATATATATATGTGTGTGTGTGTGTGTGTGTGTGTGTGTGTGTGTGTGTTGTGTATTTATATTGGATAGTCAAGATGTCAAATGATACCACAGTATGAAATATGGCAACTCGATTTGTAATATTTTCCAGCGTTCACTGAAGTTGGACAAGGCTTCGCTCATTTCCTAAGAAGTATTAAGAAGACCAACTCTTTATTTGCTTTGTGTACCTTAAAACTTAGTCTGGTATAGGAAATATTTTGATGTTCTATCAATTCTTTGGTTCAATTGACTTGCTTTGGTTTGTTATATATAATGCAAAGGTTTTTATTTCTTATCGTATTGGACGCTTGGATAATCATAGTCGTGAAGGAGATCTTAAATAAGCAAGGATGGAAGGATAAGGCATAATAATCTGTTGAACTGTATATATTAGCCTGTAACGGAAAATTCTGAAATTTCACAATACAAGTCAATGGCTCACTCTTGCACGTTCTATCAATTACTTCTTGTGTCTAATTAAATCTTGCCTCTCTCTCTCTCTCTCTCTCTCTCTCTCTCTCTCTCTCTCTCTCTCTCTCTCTCTCTCTCTCTCTCTCTCTCTCCATATTATAAACCTCGTAGGTTAGCCTTACATCACTCGTCTACCAACTGCTTTTTTTGAGAAATGGCAACAACATAAATATACGAGTATATACAATTATATATGAAAAGAGTTAGACAGAGAGATTCTATCTCTCCTAAACTATTCACAACATCCTTTATTTTATTTTTTTTTTTGGGGGGGGCATTTAGATTTTGAAAAATGTAGGAATTAATATTAATGGAGAATGCCTTAACAGCTCAGGATTTGCAGAGGATATAGTTGACTTTATTGAATCATGGGAAGAATTACAAAAAGGGATAGAAGATCTTTTATAGAAAAAGCATAAATGTAGAACGGAAAGTGGATATGATCAAAATTAGACAACGTTCATTGAAAATACAGAGTCAACAAGTAAGAGTTATGAACGAACGTCGAGGTTATTCATGAAAACACGAACTTAGGACAGAAAGTAATTGTTTCCGGAGGGCAGGAGACCAAAATTAAAAGAAAAATAGGCATGGCATGAAAACCCTTTGGTTAGGAAATTTATTGAGATTATGAAAAGTGAAAGGCCACTTTCTCTAAAAAGAAAAGTATTTAATCCTTACCAGTTTCAACTTATGTATCCAGGAGCTTGGAACTTTACTAAATCCTTAGAATAGAAACTAGGTAAAACTTAAAGAGGGAGGAAAGGAATAATGATGGGAATAACATTAAGAGAATATAAAGCAACATTGATACGAGAGCAAACTAACGTAGAGGATATTCTAACAACATGTAAGGAAAAATTAATGGACATGGTCAGGACATATTATGAGAATAACTAATAATAGCTTATAAAAAAAAAAAAAAAAAAAAAAAGACCTGAATGATTAAGAGAATTTTTTTTATAATAAAGTATTGGGGGCAATAATAATAATAATAATAATAATAATAATAATAATAATAATAATAATAATAATAATAACATGATGAAATGGAAACTAATAGTGAATAGGATTACTAAAGGAACACTGACAGATAATATAAAACACTCATGGGAGCAAGAGGTGATGTTGAGGAGGCTAGTAGGTAAAGGAAAACAATTGATTTGATATCCACTGGTGGCAATGGAGTATGATTTGAACCCCTAATATATAAGGTTGCTGAAAAAAAAATTGTCATTGAACCTTCAAGTAAGAAAACGTTTATCCAGAATTCATATGCACACAGATAAATATATCTTTGCTTGCAAATATTCCTCATATACTCAAATTAGTTGGTGTAACTTTCTAGAATCTGGGTTCATTTTTCGAACGGAGATAGGGTTTCGACCATCCAATAAGAAAAATGGTGATGGAATCTAAAACACAGTATGCACTGGCTTATAAAATAAGTAAAATTTATTTAAATGTTTCATAGGCCAAAACTGCAGCGTGTTAAATATGCTGCAGTTTCTGCAAAGAAGTTGTGGTAATGATCCTAATTTTATAAGTGAGAATGTTTTTTTCCGAGGATAATGAATGGAAAGCAACAGCTCAGTCCTTATCGTTAATGGATGGACGGTTTGAAATAAGGAGTTCTTCATGCATGGAACACAACAAAAGTACTCGATGTACCTTCAGCTTAAATATGTAGTAGCTGGTGAGTGTTATGAACAAAATAATTGATATCATGTCAAAAATTAAAGAGAGAGAGAGAGAGAGAGAGAGAGAGAGAGAGAGAGAGAGAGAGAGAGAGAGAGAGAGAGAGAGAGAGAGAGAGAGAGATTTCGTTAGTAATCTGTGTATTTTTTACGCTCTGCTAACCTACAAAGAGGTCAGACTTGGTGAGTAGCTAAGTTAATGAACTGGTCGAAAAGAAACATCTCTATCAATTCCAAAAAGAGTTAATTCTACCTTGTTAATCACTTATTGACTTGTGGAGTCAATTATAGGTTAATAAGTAAGCTTAATAATGATACTCACTCTTGCGAGTTCATTTGCTTGTATTTGACATATGAATTATCCACATGATCAGCTTAATGCAGTTCATACCAAGTACGGATTAAAAAGAAACATTTGTTAAGGAAAAATGTATCCATGATAACTGAAAAGAAAAGTAATAATATTAAATGCGATGAAAATCAAGACTGGTTGTCTAATACAGTAGTGAAAAGTGTTCATCTGCACAGGGAGAAACTGATGATAAAGGATGCAGATTTGCTTTATTAATTTGCTTACTAGTCTCCTTTTATGAGATAGTGAATTTAGTCAGGAATCATGAATTGAAGGTGATAAGATTGAAGAAGTAAATGAAACTCATTACATATGCAGAGTAATCTACTCTTAATTTGATCTATGAATGTAGATATGGGGATGCTGAATCCTTTATATAGTTCTAGCTTAATTTAGTCCTTGGTGCAGATTATGGGCATGAAATTGAATATTAACAAAACTAAAAGTATAATTGTAAGCAAGTCGTGAACAAAGGCTCATGAACATTCTGATTTCTGCATTGGAAATGCTTGTTTTTCGATATAAAACTCCTTTAAGATTTTAAATGTGATATCTTATTTCATATTTGATTTTAAGACATTCTTTCTTTTCCTTCTATAACTGAAAAAATGGGATTATTGAGAAAGTCTTTTAGGATTTTTGGATGATCCATTTATTCTGAAGAAAATTTTAATTATCTCAATCTACCCTCGTTTGGGTATTTTTTTCCTATATGGTATTCATCTGCTGACTCTCATCTTAAATTGTTGGATCAAAACTTGCTGTATTTTAATTTTTTTAATTGCTAATGACGATTATGATTTCTGGTACCGTTGATCAGTTAAGTATTTGTGCATGAAGCATACAATTTTTTTTCATAACTCTAACTATCCTTTGCATTCGGGTCTTCCCAGAGTGCATCATCTTGTAGGTAATACTAGGTATGCAGTTAATTCCATTCAAGAATTTTTTATTTTTTCACCGGTCACCAGATAATTGAATGTTCTTTCTAATCAGGTAGTTGAATCGGTGGAACTTGAGAATTTCAAACTTGCAATGAATGTTTTCATGTTGGCAGGATACCATAAGTCTTTCTACATTGTTTATATATGACATATAGATGTTAACATTGATAGTGATCTTAAGATATTTCATATTCTTTATTCATTACTTTTCATATGGTTCAGATATTTCCTTATTTCTTTTCGTCACTGGGTTATTTTTGCTTTTTGGAGACACTGTTATTTCAGTATCCTTCTGTTCTAACTAGGTTTGTATCTCATCTAATAATAATAATAATAATAATAATAATAATAATAATAATAATAATAATAATAATAATAATAATAATAATAATAATAATAATAATAATAATATTAATAATAATAATAATAATAATTATTATTATTTTGAAAATTATATACATATGCAGTTACTTATACTAGCATTATGGGTTGTGGCTGCCTATAAGAAAAGTCCATATCTGGAAATGTGTCGGACAGGGGTTAGAGTACCACCTAAGTTCGATAGTTTCTTATAGTGTCTGCAACCTAACTATCCTTTTGGTCATGGCTTGGATGGAGTGGTGGCGTGGGCGCTGATAATATGTATATATGGTCAGTCCTGCAATCTAGGGTATTGTCAATATCCTTCGCCTCTGCCATTTGTGGGAGTCCTTTAAACACTTTATTTCAAGTTTCAGTACAAGTTAGATAAATATTGCCAAATCTATGGAAATGCAAATCATAAAATGAGAGATAATGTTTTAGTTACGAAAAAAATGGTGGAGAATGTTTAAGACATTATGAAAAACTTCTATAATGGCTTTTTAACAGCAGAAACGTATGCAGCATTGGTTAGGAATAAGTAATTTCTTCACGGTAAATATCCATTCAGGTACACTACATGTTCAAGCAGCTTATTCAGCCAGAGACACCAAACTTTTAAACTATGCTTTTTCGTATCATTGGTGCAATCATAGACCACATCTATGAACTTTCAGTCTTGTTATTTTCAAATAATTACTAATTGAGTTTCGAATCCTTTTGAAGTATGAAGTTTAAATTTTTCTAAATAAAATCTATGTTATAAAATATTTCTTTTACACACTAATGTAGCTCATCGGAGAATGCAGTTTAAAATATATTTCCAGATTTCTATTCTCCCAAAAAGAGTACTAAACTGTCATCCAAAAATCATGTATTTAATAAAAAGTAATAATAGTAAAATATGAAAACAGTATACATGAGGATGTCAAAATCCTGAAATTACATGGAATAAATTACTATTTTTATCATTCATACAAAATAAAATTGTAATAGAGGAATATTTCCATGGCATTATCAATCTAAAACATGAATAAAAACTCTAACACTGATACTACAGGATCTTTATAAATGATAAATGCTAAATTAGATTACCCCTTTCCTTTCTCGTTATAATCAATACCGGATGTATGTTGCGTGTCCTCTTGAAAGTATATTTTCACAATCTGTTTCCTTAGAGATGATTCCTACCAATTTTTGGTGAAGCTTCTAACTCAATTTCATCTTTCAAAGAAAAGAAAAACACAGACATCGAACGATATTCATGTTAATGGGAGGAAAAGAGACAAGAAAAAACCAAGAATAACATCATGGGGGACCTCCCGATGTAAGGAGGTCGGAGGCCCAGTAATGTTTTCTCTCAAAAGAACCCACGTCTTATCTAAAAAAGAAAAGCCATTCCAAAACGCTCATTTTATTTTTTTCCCTTTTTTTTTTTTTTAGGTTTAGCGATCTGCTAAGCACTCAAGGGCATCAGCCTTTTATATATGTGAGGCCGAGCCCAATCGTTTTCCTCTTTCCCCTCGAAAGATTTCAATAATTCATATATATTCAATATTTATTCTCTCCTTCCAAATAGTGTGATTTTCTGTGTTATTATAGATTTTCTTTTATGTTGGTCTATTATTATATAAAATCAATGCAGTTTATTCCTGCGATGAATGGTAATTGACGTATAACTATAGATACATATTAGAAGAGCAAAAATTCTTGTCATTATAATGATATGATCGTACAAATGCTTATAAATTTTGTATCCTGTTTTTTTTCCCAAATTGTATAAATTTGCCAATAATAATAATAATAATAATGATAATAATAATAATAATAAAATAATAATAATAATAATAATAATAATAATAATAATAATAATAATAATAATAATAATAATAATAATAATAATAACGAGAAGTAATATAGTGAAA
>NC_090732.1:27620438-27642938 GCF_036898095.1 Palaemon carinicauda | reverse complement strand
CAAAGAGTTGTTGTTGATGGGCACTATAATGAGTATAGGAATTTGATATCCGGTGTTACACAGGGTAGTGTTCATGGCCGATTACTTTTCATACTATATATACATGCCATGGGGTTTGGCCTTGAAAACAAGCTTGTTGTATATGCAGATGATGCTACTCTCTTTGCATCAATTCCATCCCCTGAATGTAGAACTGGGGTTGGTGAATCCCATAATAGAAATTTAGCTAGAATTAGTGCATGGTGCAAATTATGGGGTATGAAGTTGATTCCTAATAAAACTCAAAGTATGATTATTAGTAGGTCAAGGACGGTGGCTCCTCAACATCCGGATCTCAGTATTCATAATGTTTCTTTAAATTTGTATGACTCTTTTAAAATTTTAGGTGTGATTCTCGACAGCAAATTTACTTTTGAGAAACACATTAGGTCTGTGTCTTCTTCAGTTGCACAAAAAATTGGCTTATTGAGAAAGTCTAAAAAGATTTTCGGTGATCAATCTATTCTGAAGAAGTGATGTAATTATTTCATACTACTTTGTTTTATGAATTGTTTTCCTGTCTGGTCTTCAGCCGCTGATTCTGATCCTAATTTGTTGGACAGAAACTTACGGTCTATTAAATTTCTTGTTCTTGATCTGGATATTAATATTTGGTACCGTCGTTCAATTAGTTCAGTATACATTTTGCATAAGATTTTTCATAGCTCTGATCATCCTTTACATTCAGATCTCCCTGGACAATTCTATCCTGTTCGTTATACTAGGCAGGCAGTTAATTCTAATAGCCAGGCCTTCTCCATCATGAGGCTCAATACTACACAGCATTCTAGAAGTTTTATTCCAGCTGTTACCAAGTTGTGGAATGACCTTTTTAATCGGGTATTTGAATCAGTAGACCTTCAAAAGCTCAAAGTTAGGGCAAATGTTTTTATGTTGACCAGGCTGACATGAGTCTTTTTATAGTTGATATATGACATATCAGTTTTTGACGATGTTAATAGTTTATATAAGACATATCCGTTTTGACGTTGTTACTATTTTTTCCCTATTGATGGCCATGGGATTATAGCATTTTGTTTTTCCAATTAGGGTTGTAGCTTGTCTAGTAATAATAATAATAATAATAATAATAATGATAATAATAATAATAATAATGATAATGATAATATTATATACAAAGAAATATATATATATATCTATATATATATATATATATATATATATATATATATATATATATATATATATATATATATATGTATGTATGTATGTATATATATATATATATATATATATATATATATATATATATATATATGTGTGTGTGTGTGTGTGTGTGTGTAATATATGTATACATATATGTATATATATATATATATTTATATATATATATATATATATATATATATATATATATATATATATATTTATATGTAAATATACATATATATATATATACTGTATATATACATATACATACGTATATATATATATATATATATATATATATATATATATATATATATATATATATATATATATATACATATATATATGAGTGTGTGTGTGTTTGTATGTATATATATACATAGATACATATATATATATATATATATATATATATATATATATATATATATATATATATATATATATATATATATATATATATAGATGTATTTATATATATGTGTGTGTATGTATGTATATATATATATATATATATATATATATATATATATATATATATATATATATATATATATATATATATATATATTTAAATATAAATATATATATGTATATATATATATATATATATATATATAAAAATATAATATATATATATATATATATATATATATATATATATATATATATATATATATATTTATATAATCTCGTGTTTGATAGTTAATCGGCCCAAAATTTAACTGGAATTGCAAATTGACAGGAGTTCCTCGTTTATTGAATAGCCGCAAGCCATGCTATTTCAGAATTCAAAGTCAGTGCATTAAAAGAAATGTAACTCGTAGGTTGCCAAATATCACTTGACCATGCAACGACTATACAAAAAAAAAAAGTTATAATATAATCAGATAGGTATTGACTAATGCGAATATTTCAAGGATAGCGATCTGTTGCGAAGTTAATATTAATGAGAGACTTTTTGGAGGCCAAATCTCCCTCCTGTGTTTTGCATGGAAATGCTTTAAATAAGAAAAGAGTAATGTAGATATGAGTGAATGCTTTTGTCCTCAGCATGAATAAGCACTGAAGTATAGATTTAATAAGGTCAGTCCCTCTAGACTCAAGAATATATTTTTTTTCTTTTTGCACAGGAATAATCGTTTCTGGTTTCATAATGACTTAAAACATAAGTTGCTCTTTTCTGGAATAGTTCATATATTCATTTATTCTCACGTAAGGAAGTCTGACTATGATATACATAATAACAAAATGTAAGTTGTTAAAGAGACTAATTAAAGACATAATGCATTGCAATGTTTCCCTTGGAATGCTTTCAAGTGTCATAATTCGTCCTTTTCTTCATTTCAATTGTTATCTACTGTAATTCAATTCACACTGTTAAAAACAAAAAACGTAATTTTAATCGGAAATTCTGCGTGAAAAATATACTGTTCTTAGCCGTATGTCAGTGAAATACAGGTGACCGTAATATTGACCTACTTTGTTATTATTTCTTACAGGTTGGTGACCGTAATATCACTTCTTCACATCAATATATCATTTTTAAAACAGCAAATGCCTGACAACAATTATTGCAGAATTTTTATCGATTTTTACGGCAAATTTTTATGTGCAATTCGCTGCGTTCAGCTTATTCGCACGTTGGATTTCATGTAGAAACGCATTTGCACTCAATAACATAATATAAGAACATAGATGGATTGAAGAAAAAAAAATGATGATTGGTGACTATTGCAGGAATACTCGCAGAACATGCAAGTTATCGGTAAGTACCTATATATGCCGTATTTGATATGAAAATCATGAACAAAACTTCAAATTTAGAAATATTAATTCTCTTATAATTTTCTGTTAATACAGTTTTTTATTGAAATACAATATTTTTTTCTGTAATTACACTCTATACCAGTATATCTAGTAATTTGTTTATAGACAAAACTTCACCTGCAGCTTCCACCAGGTTGTGACAAGCCGAGAGAAGGTTGTGACTTAAAGGCGGAATGAATGCAACTATGTAACTTTATTACAGAACCTCCGTTTATATATATATATATACATAAACTCCATGCAAAAAAGGCATAAAAGACATAACAGGAAATTTCATGTTCGCCCAACACCGCACCGGTTAAGAGTTAACGGTGACAAAAACAGACTTGTTATTTCAGGTCCTTATCAGTGCGAGGGGAGAGCGAAGATGCTCCGCCCACCTAAAAATTACATACTGTTCATGTTAAATAGAGCGCCCTGATCGAGAACCGAACTGTAGGCGGGTCATCTGGCAGGAGATAAGCAGGTTCTGGACGATCAATGGAGATCCAGTCTTCTTTGCGCCGAATATTTAGTAGTAATGCTTTCGGACTGCGTCGGATCACAAGGAAAGGCCCCGTGTAAGGGGGCGTTAGCGGTGGTTTGCTAGTTTCGTTGCGTAGGAAGACGTGCATTGCAGAGTGCAAGTCTGTCAGTATGTGATGCTTTGCTGGGGGCTTGTAAGTCTGGCGGCATGGAGTAAATTTTCCCACGGCGTGACGTATGCGCTGGAGATCGTCGGAGGAGGATGAAGAAGAAATAAATTCTGCAGGGACGACAAACGGGTGACCATAAACCATTTCAGCTGCCGAGACGTTGAGGTCATCTTTAGGAGTGGTCCTTAGCCCCAGGAGGACCCAGGGAAGCTGAGTAAACCAGTTGGCATCCTTGCAGCGGGACATCAAAGCTGTTTTGAGTGTGCGATGAAAACGTTCAACCATTCCATTGGCATCGGGGTTGTAGGCAGTTATCTGATATAGGTTGATGCCAAGGAGATTCACTAATGATGTCTGCAGTTGAGAGGTGAGAGTGGTACCCCAGTCAGAAGTAATATGCTCAGGTATACCAAATCTTGCAATACATCCTGAGAGTAAGTCAGATATACATGAGGTGGACGTTGCAGTTTCCAAGGGAATGACTTCAGGCCAACCAGTGGAGCGGTCGATGATGGTAAACAGATAACGATGTCCTTGTGATGTTGGTTGGGGGCCTACAATGTCGACGTGAATGTGGGCGAAACGACGCTAAGGTTGAGAAAAGGTGCCCACTCCTGAATCCGTGTGTCAATGTACTATGGAAGATTGGAAAGAAGTACAGGTGCAGACCCAACCTTCAGCATCTTTAGAAATGCTGTGCCAAATGAACTTCGTCTTCAGCAGCTGTGCAGTAGAACGCCACGAGGGATGTGAAAGGCCATGAATTAAATCAAACACCTGTCGGCGCATGGGAGCAGGAATCCAAGGTCGCGGTCTACCAGTACTGATGTCACAGAGAAGGGTGGTGTTAGAGTCGTCGAGAGGTATGTCTTCCCAACGGAGGGATATGCAGGATGTCCTACATGCTTGATACTCTGGATCCTGTCGTTGGGCTTCAACCAAGGTGTTGTAATCCAATCCCATTTGAACGGCAGCCAACGTGTTACTTGACAGGGCATCGGCAACGGGATTAATTTTCAAAGGGACGAGTTGAAGGGTGCAATTGTATTCAGCCATGACGGAGAGATGTTGGCGTTGACTGGCGGACCAGCCGACAGACTATTGAGTGAAGGCGTGCACCAGAGGCATGTGGTCTGTGCGAATGACGAAGGGTGTATGGACAGCCAAGTGCACCGCCAGAAATTCGCGATCGAAGGTAGAATAACCCGATTCTGCCTTGGACAGTTTTCTGCTGAAGAAGGCCAATGGGCGGGGCGAGCCGTTGACCACCTGATGGAGTACTGCACCAATAGCAATATCGCTGGCATCGGTGGAGATAAGAAGAGGGGCATGTTCGATAGGGAAAGTGGGAGCTACAGCGTTGATAGGGCCTTCCTTGCATTACTGAAGGCCGCTCATTGAAGGGGACCACACTTCAGATCCTTTGGCTTGCCCTTCAGGGAGGCGTTGAGGGGAGCAGGATAGGCAGCAATGGCTGGCAGGAAACGGTGATAATAGTTGATCTTGCCCAAGAATTCCTGCAGAGCTTTGACGGTTGTGGATGTGGGGAAGTTCTGAACGGCTGCTACCTTTTCAGGGAGGGGATGGACTCCTTCAGGAGTGATGCGGTGCCCTAAGAATGACACTTCAGTGGCGCCAAAGGTACACTTGTCGTACCGGGCTACAAGGCCATTTTGTTGCAGGCGGTCGAGCAGGATGCACAGGTGACGGAGGTGTTCCTCTTTTGAGGAAGAGAACACAAGTATGTCGTCTACTTAACAAACACAGAAGAGGAGGTCCCCTGAGATGCCATCCATGAGACGTTGAAAAGTGGCCCCAGCATTGCGAAGGCCAAAACAGGAGTAACTGAAGGTGTATGTACCAAACTTAGTGGTGATGGCGGTTTTGAGTATGTCTTCTGGCTTCATAGGCACCTGATAATACCCCTTCAGGAGATTGAGCGTGGAGAAAACCTTCGCTTTGTGCAGGTAGGAGGTCACGTAGGCGATGTTTGGGAGGGGGTAGTTATTCGGTTCTGTTTGCATGTTCAGGCGCCTGTAATCCCCGCACGGACGGAGGGAGCCGTCTTTCTCCAAAACGATGTGTAAGGTTGATGACCATAGGCTGGAGTCCTTCTGGCAAAGGCCCATTTCCTCCATTTTTGCGAAGACTGGGGGTCCCGTCATCTTGATATGGTGATAAATATTGAGCTTGGCAGGAGCCGTGGGTGTTTGGCAAAGTTCTGGACGGGAAACTTCCGGGTACGACGTGAGAAGTTGGAAGTAGGATCCGTGGGTGCGCTGATGTGGAAAGGTAGGTTGGAGGGGGCGTGTTGAAGATGTGTCGACAAGTACGAGGCTAAGTTGACCAATCGTCGCCGAGGATTAGCAATGTGACGTCAGCAAAGAAAAACTTACCAATAAATTTACCGTTTATAAAACAATAATGTGAAGTTCTCGTAACCGTAGGTAGGTATCGCAGATCCGTTGGCAGCTACCAGGCAGACATCGGCAGATGTAGACAGACTACGCTGTGTCCTGAAGAGTTTCCTTGGCAAAAGAGAACGACAAGCACCCTTGTCTACAAAAAATCGCACACCCGTTCCTGCATCATGTAATAAGAAAAGATTAGAAACACAGGAGGCTACCACCACAAGCGATGGCCTACTTACATGTTTTTTGGCCACTGACAATCCTTGGCACATCTCTTCGCGGCTGCCCCATATCTGAAGTGGTAGTAGCCAAACTACGACTGATGGGCGGTAGTAAGTGGCTGTAGAAATCGTTGGTTGCAGGCAAGCGAGTGGTGGGTGATGGGTGGCTTTGTCGCTGCTCCGGCTTATCACGGGGTAGGCATGTATGTCCTACAGCATTTACGTCAGCTTCGGTTGACGTTGAGTAAGAGTCCTCTTTGTCAGGAGTGGAGGCATTGATGGAGGTCTTGAAGGTCGTGAAGTGGCTGTCCGTTAGGAGGTCGGCTTTGTCATCAAGTCTTTTATTATCGACATCGGGTGTGGCAGGGCGTACAGGTTCAGGTAAACAGCGTATCCAAAGGGCACGAAGTAGGTTCACCTCTCGAGGAGACCCGTCTACGGCAGTATGCAGGCGAGCGATGCTGGTCATTTCCCTGAGGGCAAGCGAGGCCCTTTGGTCCACTAATAGTTGTTGAGAGAGTTGATGATGCTTTGCTATACGGGCGGCTGGCGACGGCGAGTACTTCTGCAGAAGGGATGTTGTAAGGGCGTCATACGCTATTGGGGTGTGTTCTTGTTCACAAAGACAGTTGGATATCTCTGGGAAGGTGTCCTCGAGTATCGCCCCGAGAACATAATCTCCTTTGGTGGTTGAGCGAGTCACGGCCTTGATACAGAACTGGACTTCTGTGCGCTGAAACCAAGCAAACGCCTTTCCGCTGGCAAACGACAAAAGTTTTAATTGGGAGGCGCCAACTTCCGTGGAGACCGCCATAGTACCAATGACGGAGGAGCGGAAGTGGGGGAGGTGGAAGACGGGAGGAGCAAGTTGACTTCCGGGGTCACCAATGTGACGAGCCGAGAGAAGGTTGTGACTCAAAGGCGGAGTGAAACCAGCTGAGTAACTTTATTACACAACATCCGTTTATATATACATAAACTCCATGCAAAAAAAGGCATAAAAGACATAACAGGAAATTTCATGTTCATCCAACACCGCACCGGTTAAGAGGTAACGGTGAGAAAAACAGACATGTTATTTCAGGTCCTTATCCGTACGAGGGGAGAGCGAAGATACAAGCATAATATATACACAAAATGAAATGTCGTTACTAAGTACGATCGTGTGACACACGGTTGGTACAAGGTAATATTGATATAAGTAAGCACTCAGACCTGAAAATGTAATGTTGCATCTCACTTATTTATGGAGATGCCTCATACGATTTTAATGAACAATGATTATCTTTTATTTAGCATCAGATATCTAAAATCAGAAGAGATATTATATTGGGTTTCCACATTTTTGGATAAAATGGTTTGTGAGCCTCGCATATAAGCATATATAATATATGAGAGTAACAGATATAACCTATAGGATGTTTACTAGCAGAAAAAATTAGTCAATAATAAATATTTGTGTGTGAGGCAGAATTACCGAAACTTCAAATATCCTTCCTTCATACTCAAGGTCCTCAGAGCTTTTTCATCACAAAAACACCATGTAATAAGATCATAAGAGAGAGATAGAAACTTACGGAGGTTTGGATCACGTGTCTAACTTGTATAAATATATATGACAGTTCAATCAGCAAAGATATAAACGCTGGCTCGGTTAGTTTGAAACGACCAAAGAAAACGAGCAACTCAAACGCCATAAAACCGAATGTGGTATCTCCGTTATATAGGGGAAAAGGTCATCATTAGATAAGTTAGCAAAGTTTTAAGATTGCTAATCTTGGAAAACATTATATGATTAGGCAAATCTAAGAAATGTTTAACCAGTCATAGAATTAATAACAGACAATGTAGCTACTATACCAAACATTAAGCATTATAGAGAAATAGACAATGCAAATTGAATCTTACACATATGGATTCATTTGATGTACTCAATCTAGCTAGAGTAACAAAAATCCCTGCATTCTAAAAGATAACAACTTCCTAAAGGTTATTGTAGAATTTATGAAAAGAAATTTATCTTATGCAAGCATCAGTCAAAATGCATAAGTGGAACAAACTAAAGCAGTAGTGATATTGCTAAAACAACGTTCTTGCTTTAACATCAAGAGATATATTTGCAGCTGAAGCCCATTATCATAAATCTTGCTAAAGGGACTACTCATAAAAAAACCTAAGGAAGTCGACGTTAAATGTATCACTGAGAATGATTACTGATTACCTGAAACTGAAAAGACAGCCCTCATCCCATCGCAGTAATATATAAGAACAGATGTATTTTTAGATGTAAGACGGATTCCTCTCTCTACGCTTGCCAGTAAGATTAATGTTTTCTGAAAGAATATGACATAACTGATATAACTGATGCTACAAAGAAACATATACACAGACATTTTGAAGTTAAAATTGGTGATAGCATTCACTTCTTTACAGTTTGAAAACAAAGTTACATGAGACAAAACAACTTATCAATTGAAGTAATGGCCAATGATTATGTGACAGTGAAGAATGAACTTCATGCACATACTGAAAAGGCAAAGCATGACATTTTGATCCAAAAGCTAGATATGTGCATATGTGATGAATTTAAACAGTCTAGTATGCAACCATCATGGAGTCCTCATCCTAAAGAACTGATTTTATTGATAGAAAAGAGGAAGTTCTTAACGGTACAGGATGATAACACAGTTAATGGAAAAATTCTTATATCCACAACACCCAAAGCAAAATCAGTATAAAGGAAAACTGAAAAAGGAGAATAATTCCAATATATCGCCAGAGCCTTTCTGTTTACATTTCCGGGAAAAGAACAAGACCACCACCAGTTACGCCGGCAATTTTCTTTGAGAGGGTTGGAAATGCATCAACTCAAGATGTAAACTAAAACCACATGCAGGTCTTGAAAGCCCTCTTTGATGTGATGGAGCATGGAATAAGTTCATGGACAGGTTTCAATATAACTTAACATAAATAGGTTATGCCAGCAAGCAGACTTGGCTATTTAGCAACTGTGAATGCTCCACCAACAGAAATGTCACCAGTTCAAGAAATTCTGAATGAAACTATGTCCATTAAAGAGTCGTTATTTCATGGATCTATTGCATTTGTCCTCGATGAGGCTAGAGAAATAGCATGGGTGTACCATGAAAATTATGGGATGATTACCCGGGTGATAAAATGTTCACATACTCTGTAACCTACTATCAATGATTGGAGATATATTTGAAGATCCTGGAATCTGCATCATTGCAATATAGTCTGGTCTCATTTCAGCAGGGTCAGTTGACAAAGTCTTTAAAGGAAAGCATTACAAAAGGAATGTTCTCATTCATAATCTTATGAATAAATCACTAGATACTTCAACTTAGGGCAAATTTAGATTTATACAAATCTTTATTCGTATAATATTTCTATTTTCTGGAATCAACCATTACAGAGACATAACCCGATTTTGTTGATACTAAAAATCAGGCACAAAGTAAAAACGGTTTCACATTCAGTATATATCTAGTATGTAATATATATATATATATATATATATATATATATATATATATATATATATATATATATATATATATATTTATTTATATATATGTATTATATATATATATACTGTATATATATATATATATATATATATATATATATATATATATATATATATATATATATATATATATATATATATATATAGATATATATATATATATATATATATATATATATATATATATATATATATATATATATATATATATATATATATATATATATATATATATATATATATATATATATATATATATATATATATATATATATATATATATATATATATGTGTGTGTGTGTGTGTGTATATATATATATATATATATATATATATATATATATATATATATATATATATATATATATATATATATATATATATATATATATATATATGTGTGTGTGTGTGTGTGTATTACATTTCTATGTACAGTTAAATTCCCTATCTGTAAATAAACCCATGACCCAAGGGGTCATTGGCGAATTAGAAGTGTAAAAACAGCACCATAACAGGATGTGAAACTAGACCATACCAAGCAATGCTTGCAGTAGCCTGGAAGGCAATGCATGAATAAACATTTATGTTTGTCTTGTAAACAAGTCACAACGCCTCCCGCGGGAAGTAGTTGACCTATTGAGCCATACCGGAATCACCTGACCTCCGGCCATAAGGCTGCGTGATCATTTCATTTGATTATTATATAAAACGCTGAGACAGCTAGTGTTACGCTATCGACGCGACCCTCTTATAAATGAGTTCTATTCATCTTTTCATACTAAATGGTCATCCGACCAAATCATCCCATACTTCCGTGATGGAGCCATCAATAAATTGTTTAAAGTTAACCTAAAACTTTGGACTTATTTTAAGAAGAATCCTATAAGTCTAATATCTCTATATCACATTTTTAAGAGACATGAGGATGGAACCACAATGTGTACGTATAACATTCGTACACTAACAATTGGTGGCAGCAGTTACAACAGTAACAATCACCGTTTACATCATTAACAATCAGCGTTTACATCTGTAATAATCAGCAGTTACAACAATAATAAATCTACAATGATAACAAAGTATCTACGCGTAATGAAGTAATAGAATCATCGAATATCAGCTATAAATCAGATATAAACTGAGGAAACAGGATTTTCAATCAACAAGCATCAGTAAACATCCTAAAAATATGAAGAAATGTCCTTCATCGAGACAGATTCTAGTATCTATATCAACGTTTAGTGAAACAGTCTTCGAATAAACAACACACGACAAGAAGCCAAGTCGAACGTCTTCACGCCAGCTACACTCTTCCTGCAAACGAGAAAGAGAGGGAGAGGACTTGACGTCATCGGATCAAAACAATCTTCACGCATATATACTGTACCAACCGTGTGTCACACAATTGTACATAATTATTTTGTATATATTATGGTTGTATCTGCGCTCTTCCCTCGCACTAAAAAAGAACCTGAATGATCATGTCTCCGTTTTGCTCAGTAACATTATCTGTCTCTCGAACAGGTCATGTTCTGTTGCCTTGAGGTTTTGTATATAAAGAAGAGTGTTCCTTAATAAATAACTCAGTCGTTTCCAATCTGCCTTTGAGTTCACAACTCCTCTCTCGGCCCGTCACATTGGTGACCCCGGAAGTCGACTCGCTCCCACTGCCTTCCACCCCCACCTCCCTCGCCCCTCCATCGTTGGTAATATGACGGAGGCGGACTCTACCCCAGCAGTTGGCACTGCGGCCGCTCCATTGAAACTTTCACCGTCCGCTAGCGGAGAAGCGTTCGCTTGGTTTCAACGTGCTGAAGTCCACTTTCGTATCAGGGGCGTGACTCACTCAACCACCAAAGCAGATTATGTTCTCGCGGCGATACCCGAGGACACCTTCCCAGAAATATCCGACTGGCTTTGTGAACAAGGAGACACCCCAATAGCGTATGACGACCTCAAATCATAGCTTCTGCAGCAGTACTCGCCGTCGCAAGCCGCCCGTATAGCAAAGCTTTTTCAGCTCTCGCAACAACCGTTGGGGGACCAAAGGGCTTCGCTTGCCCTCAGGGAAATGACCAGTATCGCTCGCCTTCAACCTGCCGCAGACGGCTCTCCTTGTGAGGTGAACCTACTCCGTGCCCTTTGGATACGCCGTTTACCTGAACCTGTGCGCGCTGCCATACCCGATGTCGATAGTTTACCCATAAAGGACTTGATGACCAAAGCCGACGCCCTTATGGACAGCCACTTCAAGACCTCCATCAACGCCTCTACCCCTGACGACGAGGATGCCTATTCAACGTCAACCGAAGCTGACATGAGTGCCGTAGGACATACACGCCTACCCCGTGACGTGCCGAAGCGGCGGCAAAGCCGCCCACCGCCCACCAATCGCTCGCGCCCCAACGAACGACTTCTACAGCCACTTTCTACCTCCCATCCGCCGCAGTTTTGCTACTACCACTTCAGTGGCCAAAAAACGTGTAAGTTGGCCATCGCTTGTGGCGGTAGCTTCCCATGTTTCTAATCTTTTCTTTTTACAGGATGCAGGAACGGGAGTGCGATTTTTGGTAGCCACGGGTGCTTGTCATTTTCTTTTGCCAAGGAAACTCTTCAAGGCACAACGCAGGCTATCTACATCTGCCGACGTCCGCTTGGTAGCTGCCAACGGATCTGCGATACCCACCTATGGTTACGAGAACCTCACATTATCGTTCGGAAACGGTAAATTATATTGGAAGTTTCTCGTTGCTGACGTCACAATGCCAATCCTCGGTGCGGATTTCCTCTCTCATTTCCACCTTCTGGTCGATGTCGCCCACCGACGATTGGTCAACGCAGACTCGTACTTGTCGACACCTCTTCAACCCGCCCCCTCTAACCTCGCTCTCAACATCAGCGCACCCACGGATGCCTACGGCCACCTCCTCACGTCGTACCCTGAAGTTTTCCGTCCAGAACTTCGCCAAACGCCCACGGTTCCTGCCAAGCACGGTATTTATCACCATATCAAGACGACGGGACCCCGAGTCTTCGCAAAATTCAGACGTCTAGCACCGGAACGATTGGCAGCCGCCAAACAGACGTTCGCCGAAATGGAGAAAATGGGCCTTTGCCAAAAGGCCTCCAGCCCATGGTCGTCACCCTTACACATCGTTCTGAAGAAAGATGGCTCCCTCCGTCCTTGCGGGGATTACAGGCGCCTGAACATGCAAACAGAACCGGATCACTACCCCCTCCCAAACATCGCCTACGTGACCTCCTACCTGCACAAAGCGAAGGTTTTCTCTACGCTCGATCTCCTGAAGGGGTATTATCAGGTGCCTATGAACCCAGAAGACATACCCAAGACCGCCATCACCACTCCGTTTGGCACATACACCTTCAATTACTCCTGTTTTGGCCTTCGTAATGCTGGGGCAACGTTTCAACGTCTCATGGATGGCATCTTAGGGGACCTCCCTTTCTGTGTATGTTATGTGGACGACATACTTGTGTTCTCCTCCTCAAAAGAGGAACACCTCCGTCACCTGCGCATCGTGCTCGACCGCCTGCAACAAAACGGCCTTGTAGTCCGGTACGACAAGTGTACCTTTGGCGCCAACGAAGTATCGTTCTTAGGGCACCGTATCACTCCTGAAGGAGTCCATCCCCTCCATGAGAAGGTAGCAGCCGTTCAGAATTTCCCCACGCCCTCGACCGTCAAAGCTCTGCAGGAATTCTTGGGCATGATCAACTATTATCACCGTTTTCTGCCAGCCATTGCCGCCACTCTTGCTCCCCTCTACGCTTCCCTCAAGGGCAAGCCAAAGGACCTGAAGTGGGGTCCCCTTCAAGAAGCAGCCTCCTGCAATGCAAAGAAGGCCCTATCAACTGCTGCGGCTCTCACTTTTCCTATCCCACAGGCCCCTCTCCTTCTCTCCACCGATGCCAGTGACGTCGCTATTGGTGCAGTACTCGAGCAGGTGGTCAAAGGCTCGACCCGCCCATTGGCTTTCTTCAGCAGAAAACTGTCCAAGGCAGAATCAGGTTATTCAACCTTCGATCGAGAATTGCTGGCGGTGCACTTGGCTGTCCGTCACTTTCGCCATTTCTTAGAAGGTACGCCCTTCGTCATTCGTACAGACCACATGCCTCTAGTGCACGCCTTCACTCGACAGTCTGACGCCTGGTCCGCCCGTCAACGCCGACATCTCTCCGCCGTGGCTG
Source organism: Palaemon carinicauda (assembly GCF_036898095.1). NCBI lineage: Eukaryota > Metazoa > Arthropoda > Malacostraca > Decapoda > Palaemonidae > Palaemon > Palaemon carinicauda. The sequence goes on along the minus strand of NC_090732.1, from coordinate 27,628,872 downwards.
AATACAATTGCACCCTCCAATACGTCCCTGGGAAAATGAATCCCGTTGCCGATGCCCTGTCAAGAAACACGTTGGCTGCCGTTCAACTGGGATTGGATTGCAACGCCCTGGCTGAAGCCCAACGACAGGATCCAGAGTATCAAGCTTGTAGGACATCCTGCACGTCCCTCCGTTGGGAGGATTTTCCCCTCGAAGACTCCAACACCACCCTCCTCTGTGACGTCAGTACTGGTAGACCGCGACCTTAGATTCCTGCTCCCATGCGCCGACAGGTGTTTGATTTCATCCACGGCCTTTCACATCCCTCGTGCCGTTCTACTGCACAGCTGCTGAAGGCAAAGTTCATTTGGCACGGCATTTCTAACGATGCTAAGGATTGGGTCCGTGCGTGTACTTCTTGCCAAACTTCCAAAGTACATCGACACACGGATTCAGGAGTGGGCACCTTTCCTCAACCTCAGCATCGTTTCGCACACATTCACGTCGACGTTGTAGGCACCCTACCCATATCACAAGGACATCGGTACCTGTTTACCGTCATCGACCGCTCCACTCGTTGGCCTGAAGCCATTCCCATGGAAACTGCAACGTCCGCCTCATGTACATCTGCCTTACTCTCTGGATGGATTTCAAGATTCGGTATCCCTGAGCATATTACTTCTGACAGGGGAACAACTTTCACCTCTCAATTATGGGTGTCATTAGCGAATCTCCTGGGCATTACCCTACATCAGACAACGGCCTACAACCCCGCTGCCAATGGAATGGTTGAACGTTTTCATCGCACCCTCAAAGCAGCTTTAATGTCACGCTGCAAGGATTGCAACTGGTTTACTCAGCTTCCCTGGGTCCTCCTTGGACTAAGGACCACTCCTAAAGACGCCCTTGACGTCTCAGCAGCCGAAATGGTGTATGGCGTCCCGTTGGTCGTCCCTGCCGAATTTTTTCCTTCTATGACCTCCTTCGATGATCTCCAGCGCATACGTCACGTCGTGGGTAAATTTACTCCGTGCCGCCAGACTTACAAGCCCCCAGCGAAGCATCACATACCAACGGACTTGCACTCTGCAATGCACGTCTTCCTGCGCAACGACACCAGCAAGCCACCACTAACGCCCCCTTACACGGGCCATTTCCTTGTGATCCGACGCAGTCCGAAAGCATTCCTCCTAAACATTCGGGGCAAAGAAGACTGGGTCTCCATTGATCGTCTAAAACCTGCTTATCTTCTGCCAGATGACCCGCCTACAGTTCGCCTCTCTAGATCAGGGCGCCCTATTTAACATGTACAGTATGTCATTTTTAGGGGGGGAGCCATGTACCAACCGTGTGTCACACAATTGTACATAATTATTTTGTATATATTATGGTTGTATCTGCGCTCTTCCCTCGCACTAAAAAGAACCTGAATGATCATGTCTCCGTTTTGCTCAGTAACATTATCTGTCTCTCGAACAGGTCATGTCCCGTTGCCTTGAGGTTTTGTATATAAAGAAGAGTGTTCCTTAATAAATAACTCAGTCGTTTCCAATCTGCCTTTGAGTTCACAATTCCTCTCTCGGCCCGTCACAATACTAAGCTAAGTACATCCTTTATTCATTCAGATTTTTTTCAGTGAAGTGTTTGATGTCACGAGTCGATCGTCCATTATTGCTGGGGTGAGTTATATGTAATCTTAATCTTCCTTCATTAAAGGAATCTATATTCAACTACGAATTCTCGTTTGCTGAGTTTTTTTTTCTCTTTGTGATAATTCCGTTTTCTTTCAGAATTTCTCAGGAAATATTTTTATCACACTAACTGTCTTAATGTCATCATTTTGGGTGACTTTTTTATAATCTGCAACACATCTTTGTTGTATAGTGCATATGCGTTTACGCAGTGGACGTGTGTATTCATATAGATATTTTGATAGGATCGCAAGGAATCGTAGTGATAGGAAAAGTTGAAGTTAACATGACGCCACCTGAGAATCCCGGACCCAGTAACCCCAGTCCCGTGGTTACTCTAGTGAGTGCAAGATCAGCTATTGTTCCTTTTCAAGGTCTGGTCAATGGATTCCTGCCTCAGAACGTCGAGTCATGGATCTCATCAGTAGATGCTCATTTAAACGTAAAAGGCATCACAGACCCATCTGTACAATTACAAGAAGCTAAAAGTTTCAAAGACTTTGCTTAAGGAGATGCAAGCGAGTATCTTAGTGGAGTCTCTTTCCAAGAGGCAGTTACTTGGGACGATTTCAAAGTTAGGCTACGTGCAATATATGGCAGTGAAGAAGCTTTAGACGTAGTTTTGGCGTTAAGAAACATACTTAATCAAGCCTCTATGACTCAGCTTAATGTTATAGAATGGGCGGCACTCATTGCCAACCGGCTGAATGACTATCAAGATAATTTACGTAATTCCACATGGGTTACAGGAGATATTATTGCCGTGAAAGATTTCTTACGGCTAATGTATTTAACTTGTATGACAGTTATGTTGCCTGAAGCTTTAGTGCGGTGTTTTGATAAAAAGCTAACACCCGAAAGTACTGAACTAGATGTGTATAAAAAGATAAAAAATCACATGTCTAAGTGTACTGACCTTGATCCCTTGCTTACTCAAGTTTTTGCAAACATGAGACTAAGCCACAACAAGTAAACGTAGTTAATAATAATCAAGCTGCAGGGATGACGTGTTACAATTGCAAAAGTCAAGGTCATATGATTTTAGACTGTAGGACGCGATTTTTTTCGATTCATAACAGTTCAACCCATTCATATAATCGATGCTTCTCGAGTAATTAACAGCAGAATCCTAGAAACACGCAAACAGTTCTCTAGGGAAATTAAAAGAAGAATCCTCAATTTAATAACAAGAAACAGGCAAACGGCAATACTGTTCAAAATCAAAAACAAACAAATAGTGCTTCAAGTAACTCTGTTCCTGGCCGTCTAGCCAGTACTTGCAAGGTCAGACGAATTTTCCGAATGTGGAAAGCCAAGCAAATACCATGTAGTTAACTCCATTAGGGGAGAGAATGATGTTGGGTCATTCATATCAACATGTTTTGTATCAAATAATCCATTTATTAATTTACCAGATCATTGTGAGGCAATAGATTTTCCTATGAAACACATGGCCGAATCCAATAAATCAGTGCAGGTTCGCGTAGATTTGCAGCAAATTCACGCAATAATAAGCCAAAATGAGTTACGGCCAACATTATATGCTATAAATTTAGAACACTGATCCTTCACATTATTTTTTGATTCTGGTAGTCCACGTAATATCATGGATTTGAGGTCTCACCACTTGTTATTTTCGGACTTCCCTATATAGAAGTCCGGAGTAAGGCTCTCGGGTATAGGGAATAATAAATTTAATGTAATAGGAGTAACTCATCTTCAGTACAAGGTCGGTAAGCGCACGTTTGCCGATACCTTTATCGTTGTACAAAACATTAATATGTATCCAGCTGTAATTAGAGGATACCCGTCTCTGGGCACTGAAAACATTACCTTAGCCCCTGCCAGCGTGTATATCAAAGGAAAATTCTATAAGTCTTCAAATACATTAAAATCAGTTTTGGATAAAAAGAAGAAGATAAATAAAACAGTAACGTACGTTGAAGAACCAATCACTTGTCTCATGAATCAAGAAATGATATATACGACCCAACAGAATTCTCGTTCACCCGTAATATCATCTTACACGCAATTTATCAAGCCGAACGTAACTTCGTATATATTAGTGCGAGTAAAGAAAACTTTTCCGTGATCTGAAATATTAATCCTTTCCGACACTCTGAAAACTATTGGATTGTCCGTTACACAAGCTATTTATACAGTCGGCTCACAACAATAATGTAATATTGAAGTCTGTAATCATTTGAATACCACTTTAGTAATAAACAAAAATCAACATATCTTGGATGTGGAAGTTTATAAACATCGCATTCTTACCGTCGCTGAGATCAATCATGCTTAATCAGTTGCGGATGAATCTCTTTTGCAATCTATAAAATATAAAATCAATAAAAACATTCAAGAATAGGAAATTCAGCAGAAATTTTTTGATCGTTTAACTAAATATCATGATGTTTTCACCACCACGGATGGATCCTTAGGTAAAATGGATGTCATAGAACACCAAATAAGGTTAAAAGACAAGCAGAAAGTTATCTATGTACCCTCGTACAGACTCCCTAAGAAATTCCAGAATGAGATAAATGATGAAGTATGTAAAATGCTAGAAGAAGGAGTCATTAGGAAATCGAACAGCCCTTATAATTTTCCGTTAATAGTTGTACCAAAAAAAGTTCGAACATGGCGTATCTGCGTAGACTTCCGTCGCTTAAATGAGAAAACGATCCCTGATTGATTCCCAGTGCCATGTACTGACGATATTTTATCTTTGGTAGGTCAGAACAAATATTTTACCAGTTTGGACTTACTGGAAGGCTTTCACCAGATACCATTAGAAGAAGATAGTATCCCATACACTGCCTTCAGCACAGCCAGGGGACATTATGAATTTTTGCGTATGCCTTTTGGTTTACGTTGTGCTCCCATAACATTTACGAGAATGATCAACATGGTGTTTGGAGACTTGTTAGGCAACATATTGCATGCCTATATGGACGGCCTTGTAATCTTTTCTAATACCTTAGAAGAACATCTACGTAAACTGGAACTAGTGCTACAGAGATTGAGATAGCATAACTTTAGGGGAAAGATTAGTAAGTGTGAATTCCTCAAAACAGAATTAGTCTATTTAGGTTTTACGGTGTCTAACCAAGGTCTTAAAGTAGTTCACGATAAGGTGTCGGCTATCCGTAACTTTCCGATACCTACTAATGTCAAGGGAATACAGCAATTTCTGGGGTGTAGTGGGTATTACATGCGTTTTATATGCAATTATTCAATAATAGCCGCTCTGCTAACCGAACTTACGAAGAAGGGCATAGATTTCATATAGTCTGAGCATCATCAACAGGCGTTTGATACCTTGAAAGATGAATTGTGTAGTTCTCCTATCTTAAAATTTCCTGACTTCGGTAAGGAATTCTTCATTGCAACAGACGCCTCAGACCTAGGAGTAGGTGGGGTATTGCTTTAGCAATATGACAAACAGTTTTTCCCGATAGCTTTTTATTCACGTAAACTGAGACCTTCCGAAAGTAAATATGCAGTAATAGACAAGGAAGGGCTAGATATTGTTAATTCATTAGTGCATTTTAGGTTCATAATATACGGTTATCCTGTCAAGGGTCTTACTGATCATAAGCCCCTAACCGACTTTTTTAAAGGCTTTAGTCAGCCCCAAATGAACTCGGTGGCATATGATCATACAAGACCTTGGCGCGAGGATCGGGTATTAACATGGGAAAGCAAATATCATTGCTGATGCATTATCACGCAACCCCGAGTCATCTTGTACGAAGCCATTAGCTGAATTAATAGATATATCAACATCCATGCCTATTGTTAAAACTGTATCTAAACAGGAAGATCTGGGCTTGAGTGCTGAACTAATACAGACTGAACAAAGAAAAGATCAGCAATTAGAAAAAATTATAAATGCTTTGAAAGGAAATCCTAAAGGGAAAGGAATATATAAAGTATACACAGCAGAATTATATAATCAAAGATAATATTATGTGTAGATCAGTGACAAAGAATACCCGCAATACTCCACAAGTGACTAACGACCAGGTAGTGGTACACATGTCACTTATACCCACTGTCCTAAATTGGTTGCATGCAAATCCATTGCATGGCCATCCGGGATTCTCCGTAATGTCACAGAAAGCCAAATCATTATTTTATTGGCATACTATGCTTACAGATACAAAAAAAAAAAAAAAAAAAAAAAACACATAGCTAATTGTCGCACTTGTCAGGAAAACAAAGGGCACACGAAGACACCTGTCAGCCTAGGGGCTTATCCCGTGCCCAATCAACCCTTTGAAAGAGTACACATAGATTTATTAACAGGGTTTTACGAGTTAGACAGAGATAATAAGTACCTCTTAGTAACTATAGATGCTTTGACTCGATATACATAACTGATAGCGCTTAAAACTAAAACCGCGATCGAATGCGCTAGGAAGTTTTATGAGTGCTACATTTGTAAACATGGAATTCCACATATGATAATCTCTGACTCAGGAAGAGAATTCAATAATCATTTCCTTAACTCGTTGTGTGAATTCCTCGGCATAAAGAAAATCAATACCATGATCTATCACCCAGAGTCGAATGGGCTAGTGGAAAGAGCGAATAGGAAGGTTTTAAACATATCAGGAGTTACACTAGGGGGATCAGACCCAAACTGGGATATTGCCATACCTGCAGTACTAAGCACTCTGAATCACTCACATCATGTATCTAATAAAATGTCGCCGCACGAGGCACTGTACGGTACCCCAGCTGGAACGCCTTTCCATGTATCAACACCTACAACCAATTTATCAAATCCTCTAAAGGATGTTATGAATGCAAGCATAAGTTGGTATAATATCCTTCGAAAGAATCTAGAAGAATCACAAATCATAATGAAAAGGAATCATGATAAAATAGCGAAGCCAACTAGAACATATACCGTGGGTGATAAGGTATACATACAAGTATATGTACGCAAAGGACTCAATTACAAACTGACACCTAAGTTTGAAGGCACATTTAACATTGTAGAAACATTAATGGCCAATAGATTTAGAGTTTAAAATGTATCCTAACTCACTGATGAGAGAATCGTACTCACATAAGAAATTAAAAGAAGGGAGAAGGAAGTGAGGGAATTTTTTTTTATCTATGAAACTTGTATGATATTTGTATGTAAATTTTTTTTTTCTTAAAACAGAAGTAATTACATATATTTTTACTCATTACAGCTTTTATTGGTAGGAGTGATATTGTTCGTTCAGACATTTTTTTCGTCTGGGAAGAGCCCTAAAACTAAAATTATAGATTTTAAATATGGCACTATTATAGAGAGAACAGGAGACGTTTTCATTACCGCAAGCAATATAGTTATAGAAATAGATATGCAAGCAATTTTCCTCCCAGAGGATGACGTCATTAACCTAAAGAGTGATCTGTCGAGGTTCACTGTTTCGTTAAATGAAATGCACCAACGTCATTTTCCTTTTAATACAGAGAGTTTGCTTGCACCAACATTAAGCGTTGCAGAAATGTTATCATACGACTTGCAAAATAAAACCGACGAGGCAGAGCCTCTGGCTCGCAATCTACTGATGTGGACTGTGCGACACAATAACTTTTAAATACGTAACCCGTTTATTTATGCTGCACTAAACATCTTTGGATCTGTTGCAAGTTTAGCCTTAGGAATTTCAAATCGTCTTAAAATCAGTGATCAAAATAAGAGAATTGAGTTTTTAGAACATGAAAACGAACTATTTTATCAGAACTACGGAATCAATTAACATCAATTAATCAAATAATGAGCTTGGTGAATGAACATTCTAGTAATATCGGTCAGACTATGGAAGTACAAAACTTACTGGCAACGTTAACGTATTATAATTAAAAAGTAGATCATATCCATACTAAAATTTCACATTTAATTGAGAAATCCAAAGACTATGTGGAAGCTATTACATTAGCAACTAATGGTGTTTTATCACCACATCTTTTGCCTATTAAAGACCTAACGTTAACTTTGGAGAACGGACTGGAGAAAATGGGTTATGTTCCTTTGTTAGACGCCCATAAGATAGAATTTTATTATAGTTTAATATTAGTAAGGATTCAAAATTACAGGATCATGATTACAATTTCCTTTGATTCTTCTGATGCTGGGCAAGCATACAAAATAGCACCATTCCCAACTTTCATGACGAATAACTCAAGTCCAGTAATATCCGATTTGACAGGACACCTATTGATTTCCCCTGATAGGGAAACATATACGGTCATTAGAGACTTAGATAAATTAACTCAGTTTTCAGAAGCCTTGAATGATAAAGAATGTACAGCAGACTCCTTTGAATTCCATCATATATCAATGGATTCATGCTAGTTAGGTATAGTGCTATACGGTTCTCTCTCCCATACACACGAACATTGTCTGAAAAAACTTTATCCTTTTGACAATATTAAGTTCAAATACAGATTTAACAGCGGCTCGCGGATGCAATAGGACAAGGCCAGCTTCAATGTATCTTACCTGGACGTATCCACGGCCCACTCCCATGTCTTTGTTGCAGCTGACGGTTGCATCAGGATGTCCACGAACTACACAGTCCAAGGAGTTAACACTTTCATCAGAGAACGGGCCTACTTCTCGAATTTTACGTGGACCACTACAATCCCATCCTTACCTATCCCATACAACGCACAGGTGGCTAATCGGTTAACGCAACTAGCCGATATGGACCACCCGTTACCGACTTATGCAGGAGGAATCTTCGTTTCTATGTGTC
>NC_090732.1:27597938-27615438 GCF_036898095.1 Palaemon carinicauda | reverse complement strand
TTTAGATCTTAGGTGCCTACTTTTTCTGTGAATTGATATAATGATAAAATCTTTCCAAGCTGTAGGCATTGATCATTCTTGCAAACATTGTATGTAAAGCTCAGTCAGTTTAAGTATTATGAAATATCCTTCATCAATAACTAAATAGATTGTTAGCCCATCTGATCCTACTGATTTACCTCTTTTCGTGCATTTTAATGATTTTTATACTACTACTGTTACTTTTGGTACCGCCTCAGGTGTTTCATTATTTCCATTGGCAAAGATATTTCTTATATCATTATTATATAGCATCGCATATAAATCCTATACAATTCTTATCACTCCATCTCTTTTATTGAAATTATTTCCATTTTTATCATTTAAAACAAATATCTGCTGGCATCCGATCCAAGTACTATTTCTTAAAATGTGATGCTTCTTCCTTTCTTTGGTGTGTCCTTAGTTTTAGTCTAATTGTCTCTAGGAATGTCTACGGTTTGTAGTTTACTGTTTTGGATAGTTTTGCTAATTCTATTAGATCTCTCTCGGATTTTACCCTTATTTTCAATCATTTTTTTTTTTTTGTATTAGGGTTTTGGTCTTTCTGAAAAATTCTCCATGATCTTGTTTAGGGAGTTTTCTACTTATATCTTGTGCTGATTTCAATAAATATTATGTTGTATTACTCTTCACTTCATTACTTTCTTCAGTTTCATCGTGTAGCTAAGAGTACCCATTTTATATTGATAAACTAAATTCCACCGATTTTTCTCATAAACACAGGAGTGTTTATTTCCCTATTAACATTACTTTTTCTCTTTCGTTATAGGTAGTAGATTGGCCTGGCCACCAGCCACCCTTTGAGATACTACCTCTAGAGAGATTGCTCGAGTCCCATACGTTGGTGACATCGTGATGAAGGGTAGATGGAGAGGGTTTGGGTATGCTCTTCCTATTCCCCAAGAGAGATTGGTTCACCAAAGGCGCATCTGGGCTCCACAAGGAACTAGAAGAGTTGGAAGACCCAGGCGTATAGGGCTTAGGGCTAAGAAGTGCTAAGTAGGAGATAATGAAAGGAAAAGTATTAAATTGAAAGCTCTATATAGAGCCGACTGGCGAAGTCTAACAGAGGCCCTTTGCCTCAATAGGCATAGGAGGAGATGATGATGATGATATATATAATACACTTGTGTAACGACAAGTATTATACTGATTAATGTGTTGCCATCCTTGTCCTTATGATGTTTTCTATTTGTGACGTATATGATGAATAGTTAATGGTAGGAGTTTATTTATTTGTCAGAAAATTTTCCTTATATAATGTTCACCTCAATTATGTTTATTTTTGGTGTAAAATTTACATTTCTATTTAGTCGGTCTGTAGTTAGGATTTCATTAGAAAACCTAGCAATAATTGGTATTTATTCCTCATTCATAACATATTATCGTAATTATATCAGAGGATTTAGGATTATTAAATCATGATATAATTGTAAGCATATTTTAATAAATTAGTTTATACAAAACCCCATATAGCAACTTACTTAATATGAGGTCCCTTATCCTACCTCTTCAGAGGTGACAGTCTGCATCGTGGTACTTCCTCAAAGGTATGAGTCTCTTTCTTGACTGGTTGTCTTAAGGCCCTCGCCAACATACTTTTTTCTTCTTCGTCAGCTCACATCGGTGGTTCAATTATTTTTTCTCATAAAAATCTAGATATAACCTCAAAAAACTATGACAGACAGGTTTTGATGATTTTCTATCTACTTCTATGTATGTATATATATATATATATATATATATATATATATATATATATATATATATATATATATATATATATATATATACAGTATATATATATATATATATATATATATATATATAAATATATCTATCTATCTATATATATATATATATATATATATATATATATATATATATGTATGTGTATATATATGGATAAATATATATATATATATATATATATATATATATATATAAATATATATATATATATATATATATATATATATATATATATATATCTAAATATATATATGTATATATGTATATATATATATATATATATATATATATATATATATATACATATATATATATATATATATATATATATATATATATATATATATATATAAATTTATCTATATATATATAAATATATATATATATATATATATATATATATATATATAAATATGTATATATATATATATATATATATATATATATATATATATATGTATATATATATATATATATATATATATATATATATATATATGTATATATATAAATAATTTATATATAGTTTTATAAATATATATATATATATATATATATATATATATATATATATATATATATATATATATATATATATATATAAATATTTATTTATAAATGTATATATATATATATATATATATATATATATATATATATATATATTGTGTGTATATAATATATGTATATGTGTATGTGTGCGTGTACGTGTGTGTGTGCATGTGAGTCAGTGCACTTATAAGAATATTCATGTACTGATATATGTATATGTTTATACCTATACACACATATATCGTTATGTATATATTTTCTCTATAAAGGGGTCGCTTCAGTGACAAACCAAATGAACCACTGCAATAGGCATCCTTTAATCAATGATTGCAAATTGTACACAATGTGCAGTAAAACTTTTACAACACTTGGGACTCCATATATCAACACAAGAGATTTCACCAATAGCACATATACCCCCATATTCCATTCACTTTTATTTTTTACATAAACTTGTGTTTCCGATAAATAAAATTAATTCTCTCCGTCGAGATATATGATATCACATGCCAAACCGTTCCACAATTTACCCTCCTGCTACCGTCTAGCAACTTTGAATTATAATAATCTTTTCACTAACTTTCATAAAATATCTATCCCCTTTATTTCTTCTTATACCATATATAAATCCTTAATAAGTCATCTCAACAACATTCTTTTATCTCTATTTTCAATAAATGTAAAAAAATTCTTCATACATAACGCAATTAACTCAAATCCTATACTTATAAAAATTGTCATGCATCCAGTATGCAACTTATCTGTGTTGATTTTCAACTTTATGTTATATATACTCTAAAATACTTATGGATATCAACCATTTCCTTACACCATCTGTAATAGCATTCATTAATCTCATTTGTACTCTTTCGCTTGCTCTCATTACAATACTCTTTTTCACATTTTTCCTCAACTATCTCCTCTTCCAGAACATATGAAATCTTCTAAAGTTTCTTTTTAGTTTCACTGTTATCCATAAGAAATTTATCAATATCCCTGAATTAGCTATTTTATTAGGCATATCTATTTTATTATATAAGAATTACCCTAGAGGAGTAAAGTTCATGAGGGGTATTTAAAGGTTATAAATATATGTAACTATTATTATCAAAATAAAACACAGTTTTAATAGTTAAGATTAGAATAACAATACATGGACTAACGATATTATGTCTATTTTGCTACTGTTCCTTAGTAAATGTAGTTCGGCTATAAAAACTTGCCATAGCTCTTTTAGATCGGAGTTATTGGAGAAACAGATTCATGAGGGAGTTTTGGTGGATAATTCAATTACAGCTCAGGACCATTGATAAATTTGTGTTTGTTCTACTCTCTTCTAAAAGTAGCTTCATAGAGTACAAGAAATGCAATTGCTTGTTATTTCTCCGCTCATGCTCGTTACTGGGCTAAAGCAGAAGTCACTTCATCTCAACTTTCTGTGTCATTGTGTTTAATTATGGTTGTGAACGCTTGAATGTGTTGTGTTTTCAAGCAGCTTCTTGCGTTGCCATATCTAACAACAGTTTAAAATATTTTTAGAAGATTTTTTTCTCCGTGTAGATTTTAAGGAATTCCCCGGATAATTTTCATTGAAAAAAACATTGATTTTTGTCATTCCATGTATTGAGTCACGACAGCTGCTGGGACTCACAATGGCGTTGTCAAATTACTACCGGTTTACATTGGGTTTGCAATCCTTGCATATATAGGGACCCAAATAAATATAAGATAAGATTAATTTACTAAGTCAATCATATTATAAAGACTATAAAAGAAGGAAAGACAAAATATTTCATGTGTACATAGATCTTTTAGATATAGAAAAAGAAAAAGAAAAATAGCTGAATGTGTCATTATACTCATGCCTTTTCCTAATTCAAACTTTTTGCATTCGTTTGCTGTTACTAGGAACTCGCTAACATTCTCATGAATCCTCCCTATGCTCTTGTCATTAAAAAGAAGACTGAATAATGTTGATTAAGTTTCTTTACTTGAGCCGTCTGATGCACTTAAAATACGATTCTATAACCTAGAAATGGGTACCATCTCCAATAGTGATTTCATGGGTAGAGGACTTATAAAGCAGGCTCTTGAAAGAAGTGAAACAATGTCAGACTTTCTACTGCCCATAGTTAGAAAAAAAATATCATAAATCTTCCTAAACAAAGGTGAAGCAGACTTGTGTAGTGCAGTTGCAGACTGGGTAACTCATGTAATTAGAATCAAGAGCTTTTATCCAGGAGTCTTTGAATGCTTAGTGTGACAAAGTCCTTACATCAATAGAGAGGTTTTTTCAATTAAGGTTGCGTCTTGAATAATAATAATAATAGTAATAATAATAATAATAATAATAATAATAATAATAATAATAATAATAATAATGATAATAATAATAATAATAATAATTTATTAATAATAATATTAATAATAATAATAATAATAATAATAATAATAATAATAATAATAATAATAATAAGCTTTAAAATACGGATCATGAAGAAAAATCCTAGATCCATTGATGTGACAAAAAGAGTTGGGAAATAGGCAAGCAAATAGTAATATAAAATAAGAAACTATAAAATCAAATGCTCATATAAGTGGCTTCAGACTAAAAAACTTCTTTATATTTATATTTTATATTTTATTTTGTGGAAATTTCTTTTACTTCTTTATCTGGAAAAAAAGTCGAAACCCTACCACCTATTTCTCCTGTCCCTCTCTATCTTCCATCCTTACAAAAAGCAACGATTTTCCTTCCGGGTCACTGCATTTGAGTGACTGCGTTTGAAAGGAACTTTGATGTTAGAGTTCACTTTCTGTGTCCTCAATACCTGGTCTTCAAATAGCCATGCGACAAGCATCGAACCTAAGCAGATCAAGTTGCAAATATCTAAAACCAATGTTGTTGTCAAAGGAAGTGAATTTATTAGAAATATTGCACCACACTTCCAGCTTTTTATCAAATTGTTATCATTTATACACGAATATTTAGAATTATATCCAGTTACCTTGTATATTGCATACAAAATTTAAACTTGTATTCTTAAATGTTAGATATGAAATTAAGTATATAATTTTCTTAAGATTTCGTGTCAGGTAATTTTACCGTTTACTTAGAACACAAATATAAAACTCTATATCTCCTATTTGATAGGTTGTTTTATTCTGAAAGTTGAAATTGATTTAAGAATATCGTTAAACAGACGGATATTTTACCTAATAATATCAGAACCTCATTCGTTTTTGTCATAGCTCTCATCTCTTAGTCTATTATTTTGAAAAACATTCCATGGATGTATCTTTCTTCTTCCTTCCCATTGATGATTTTTTTGAAGGATGGAAAGGAAATTCTTTTGTATTTCACCTCCGAAAAGTAAAAATCTTTATATACATGATACATGATGACACAAGATTATCCTCAAAACTCAAAATTCTTCAGTAATGACATAAATACAGAGAGATATACAGTGAGCCAGCAGGGAAAACGTAACGATCAATTGACCAAGCGCTTTGGTGTTATTGTCATCATGAGACATTAAGAAGGTGTAATTATAGCACGAAAGCGCTTGATCAATTCTTCGTTTCCTTTTTCCTTACAGCTTGATTTCCTGTCGTATATATATATACATAAATACACACACACACACATATATATATATATATATATATATATATATATATATATATATATATATATATATATATATATATATAGATATATATATATATATATATATATATATATATATATATATATATATATATATATATGTGTGTGTGTGTGTGTGTGTGTGTGTGTCAGAATTCACATATCCCCACAGTAGCCAATTGAATTTCTCGGGGCAATAACATACCCCAGTGAAAAGTTTCTCCACACCTATATACAAAATTCTAAGAAGTCTCCCCTCTGCCATATCTGACGAACTAGTGATTTAACTAAAATTTTCGACTTCATGCTAATAACTATTTTACATTATTATATTTGTAATTCTTGTGTGGTAGGATTCCGTGAAGTGTATTAAACGCATGTAAACCTTATAAGTATATCAAGAGTACATATTATTATGATTTCACACTGATGTCTTCAACGTCTTATAAGGTTCCCAAAAGTACCAGGAAGGTAGATCCCAGCCTTATCGAAAGTCTGTCCTAAAGCTTTATTAATGGTCATTGAATATGATAGGCAGACAGGAAATTAAGTAATACATAGGAAGATTTGAAGCAAAGGGTGATCAGACTTATGAGAAATATTTTACAATAAGAACGAATTAGTCGTTAAACAAAAAGGCCCGAGATTAATTTTATAATCTAGGTTATGGAAATTAATAGAACTCAATTTTATGTCAAATATTTAAAAAAAGAGTCAGGTGCTAAAGATCAAATTGGGAAAACTATATAAGATCTGCTTTGGTTAAGTAATCAAAGTCTAATGTAAATTTCTAAGAGTATACCATGAAATTATTTCCGTTTTCTTCAAAGCGTGACACGAGTATACCATGAAATTATTTCCATTTTCTTTAAAGCGTGATGCAAAATAAATAACACACAAGCTATTGTATTAATATATAGATGATGATGATAATAATAATAATAATAATAATAATAATAATAATGATAATAATAAAACTGGTAGTAATTTTATTCTTCTGGTACCATTATAAATGTTACAGATCCTGTCTGAGCAAAGATCTGGCAGTGATTTTAGTCATCTGGAAGCGTTTGAAACATTATGTGCTAATATGGATTTTTGTGTAGGTACAAGTCAGAAATGAGTAAAGCTTTTTAGATTTTCATGAACCTGATTTTTACTTTTAATTGGATCTTTTTCATGAGACGAGATCAAGATCAAGATCCCCATTTTTAGCACTTCATCATGTTATCTGACGGAACTGTGCTTTACTGTGAAGCGTTATACACAGCTTTTGCTCTGCATATTAGTATTCACTCAACCGCTTCGGAACATTCGAGTTGATATGGATAGGGTTGCTTAGAATTTGTAAATAGTTTTATATATGTTGAGTAACTTTACAAATTTTCCCATGTATGCGTACATCTCCATTTTTGGGTTAAGAGTTTTCGCACTATTTGGTAGAGACATTTGTTATTGAATAACTCTTTTACTAAGATGCTAAATAAACTTATTGAAATGTAATTGTCTTAGTAGTCTATTTCCTGACCTTTTATTGAACTTTTAAAGGGTAGTCTCTAACAATTACTAAGAGCTCCTCGATTGTGGGTAACCATTTTCTTCCGATCAATCATTTTACACCTTTTCGATTTCCCTACTGGACAGGATTGTCATGTCCACCATAATAATGTTCTTTTTGTTGCTTTTATTTCATAGTAATATTTTTTGAAGGGCTAGATTTACCATTGATTTAGTTTTTATGCACCTTAAAACCTAATCTGTTATAAGAAGTGTGTTTACTTATGTTCCACTACTTCTTTTACTCCATTGACTTGTTTGGTTGATTATTTCTAATGCGAAGGTTTGTAATTTCTTCTTATGTTCGACAACTCAATAATCATAGTCTTTCGGGAGACTTTAAGTGAACCAGGATTGAAGGGTAAGGCTTTTTAATTTATCTAAATGTACAAAATAGCCTTTAAAGGCCAACTATTAAATTTCACAATACAATTCAAAGGCTCACTCTTAAACGTCCTATCAATTACTTCTCCTTTACCTAACTAAATCTGGCTTTTCAGCTTTACGCTCTCTTTCTATAAAAAAACCACATCTCATTCATAGAAATCGACTTCCTGTTTCCAGAAACTCTCCCAGCAATGTTTTTGATACTCTCCGTATAAATGATGTATAAGCTCAGGAAGACTTCAATAACATAACTTTGACTATCCGAATACTCATAAGTCTCTCTCTCTCTCTCTCTCTCTCTCTCTCTCTCTCTCTCTCTCTCTCTCTCTCTCACACTAACTTTTTAAGGTTTCTCTTTTTTTCTATTAATTATCAAAAACCCCGTATGTTAGCTGTACATCACACGACCGCCTACGGTTTTTGCTATGAAATACCAACATCATTATACGTACTTACAATAGTATTTGAAATCATAAATCATGTGAATAATTACAGGTAAAGCAACTAGATACCTTTTTTTTTTTTTTTTTTTTTTTGGTAAATTAGTATCCCACATATTTTTTTTTCTTTTATACAACTCCAGTAATATCATGGCAATTGTGATAAAAATAATGAAAATATTCAACTAGTAAGAACACCATTTCCTTGTAAACCACAATGTAATCTAAACCTGGTTGACTGCTGACTAACATTAAATTAAACAATAAGATATAAAGTCTGCAAAAGTAGTGGTGTTCTGAAACCCTTGTTATTCAACATAACACGCACATCACTATGGTCTACATCTACTAATAATAAGCATTCCTTTATTTTCACATTATAATTAGTTTATGAAAAATAGTAATCTTAATTTTTACATCAGCAGTACATCTATCTAAACTATATGATTCCAGAACCTTTGGCAGGATTCACTTCTACATCCACCGCCCCCAAACCCCCACCACAACCCCCCCCCCCCCCAAAAAAAAAGCCACACTCTGGTTAGAGTAATAGCTTGTGTCATGGTTAAAGTTGATGTAGGTCACGAATTGAAATTTGAATTACTCTTATTTCTTTCAGTGCTTGAGTTTGGACTGTTTGTTCATAAACACGAAGTCAGTCTTTTGTGTAATATCTCTCACTTGTTACTGTGCAATTTTGATCATCTATAAGCAGTATTTCGTACGTTTTTATCAGTTATAGCAATTAACAAATCCTGAATGTCTGCGTTTGTCTCCTATGTTTATTTGGAGAAAATTTATAAAAAATTCGAACTAAAAATATTCAAATTTATACCATTCTTAATCTATGTATACTTTGTAAAAGAATGGAATATTGTCCTTCTTTAGAGAATTAGGGTGATAATTTGTTTAACCTTTGTCAGGTTATTCATATGCAACAGTATTTGATTATTTACACTCAGAATTTTAAAGGTAACACATGAGAAAATTGAATGTTTGTATCAATTATTACAGGAGGATATTTATTAGTTCAAAGTCATTTATCACTATTTTTCTCGTACCTTTGTGCTTAAGCAACTGGAATGTTCTAATGTTCTTTTCACCGATACGCAGTCACTTCTTCAAAAAAAAGAAAAAGAAAATTCTTCATATGTCGTTTTGTTTCCCCATTGGGAAACGTTGTCAATAGCTTTCTTTTCAAGCTTTCTTCACAAACTACTCACAGTGCTTTAAAAATATATATATATATATATATATATATATATATATATATATATATATATATATATATATATATATATATATATATATATATATATATAATTTTCTCTTTTATGCTGAGGTTTGCTGCTACAGTCGTCTTGATATAGTTTGCTAAAGTGGTTAACTTGACCTTAAGTAAAACTTGTATTTTTTTACTTTCAAATTTTATTAGTCTCCCTTGTGTCCTTACATTTTAATGCTGCCACTATTGTAAAACTAGCGTTCACATATGCAACATAGTAGCCAGCATTTGGCTGTCATTATAATGTTCTTTTATCATTTTATTTTATATTATTATTATTATTATTATTATTATTATTATTATTACTATTATTATTATTATTATTATTATTATTATTATTATTATTTGCTAAGCTACAACCCTAGTTGGAAAAGCAGGATGCTATAAGCCCAGGGGCTCCAACAGGGAAAATAGCCTAGTGACGAAAGTAAACAACGAAAAATAAAATAATTCAGGAACAGTAACATAAATATAAACATTTCTTATATATACTATACAAAATTTAACAAACAAAAAAAGAGGAAGAGAAATAAGATAGAATAGTGTGCCTGAGTGTACCCTCAAGCATGAGAAATCTAACCCAAGACAGTGGAAGACCATAGTACAGAGGCTATAGCGCTACGCAAGACTAGAGAATAATGGTTTGACTTTGGAGTGTCGTTCTCCTAGAAGAGCTGCTCGCCATAGCTAAAGAGTCTCTTCTACCCTCATCAAGAGGAAAGTGTCCACTGAACAACTACAGTGTAGTAGTTAACCCCTTGGGTGAAGAATTGTTTGGTAATCTCAAGTGTTGTCAGGTGTATGAGGACAGAGGAGAATATGTAAAGTATAGGCCAGACTATTTGGTGTATGTGTAGGCAAAGGGGAAATGAACCATAACCAGAGAGAAGGATCCAATGTAGTACTGTCTGGCGAGTCAAAGGACCCCAAACTCTCTAGCGGTAGTATCTCAAGAGGTGGCTGGTGCCCTGGCCAACCTACTACCTAATGTATGTAATTTAATGAGTTGGGTAGCTATTGATTTAGTGTTTTTATGTACCTTAAAACTTAATCTGTTATAGGAAGTATTTTTATGTTCTATCAATTCTTTGGTTCAATTGACTTGCTTTGGATTGTTATGTATGATCCAAAGGTTTTTTATTTCTTATCATATTGGACGCTTGGATAATCATAGTCATTAAGAAGATCTTATATAAGAAAGGATGGAAGGATAAGGCATAATAATCTGTTCAACTGTATGTATTAGCCTGAAACAGAAAATTCTGAAATTTCACAATACAAGTTAATGGCTCACTCTTGCACGTTCTATCAATTACATCTTCTGTGTCTAATTAAATCTTGCTCTCTCTCTCTCTCTCTCTCTCTCTCTCTCTCTCTCTCTCTCTCTCTCTCTCACACTAACTTTTTAAGGTTTCCCTTTTTTTTATTAATTATCAAAAACCCCGTAGGTTAGCTGTACATCACACGACCGCCTACGGTTTTTGCTATGAAATACCAACATCATTATACGTACTTACAATAGTATTTGAAATCATAAATCATGTGAATAATTACAGATAAAGCAACTAGATACCTTTTTTTTTTTTTTTTTGTAAATTAGTATCCCACATATTTTTTTTCTTTTATCTAACTCCAGTAATATCATGGCAATTGTGATAAAAAATAATGAAAATATTCAACTAGTAAGAACACCATTTCCTTGTAAACCACAATGTAATCTAAACCTGGTTGACTGCTGACTAACATTAAATTAAACAATAAGATATAAAGTCTGCAAAAGTAGTGGTGTTCTGAAACCCTTGTTATTCAACATAACACGCACATCACTATGGTCTACATCTACTAATAATAAGCATTCCTTTATTTTCACATTATAATTAGTTTATGAAAAATAGTAATCTTAATTTTTACATCAGCAGTACATCTATCTAAACTATATGATTCCAGAACCTTTGGCAGGATTCACTTCTACATCCACCGCCCCCAAACCCCCACCACAACCCCCCCCCCCCAAAAAAAAAAGCCACACTCTGGTTAGAGTAATAGCTTGTGTCATGGTTAAAGTTGATGTAGGTCACGAATTGAAATTTGAATTACTCTTATTTCTTTCAGTGCTTGAGTTTGGACTGTTTGTTCATAAACACGAAGTCAGTCTTTTGTGTAATATCTCTCACTTGTTACTGTGCAATTTTGATCATCTATAAGCAGTATTTCGTACGTTTTTATCAGTTATAGCAATTAACAAATCCTGAATGTCTGCGTTTGTCTCCTATGTTTATTTGGAGAAAATTTATAAAAAATTCGAACTAAAAATATTCAAATTTATACCATTCTTAATCTATGTATACTTTGTAAAAGAATGGAATATTGTCCTTCTTTAGAGAATTAGGGTGATAATTTGTTTAACCTTTGTCAGGTTATTCATATGCAACAGTATTTGATTATTTACACTCAGAATTTTAAAGGTAACACATGAGAAAATTGAATGTGTGTGTCAATTATTACAGGAGGATATTTATTAGTTCAAAGTCATTTATCACTATTTTTCTCGTACCTTTGTGCTTAAGCAACTGGAATGTTCTAATGTTCTTTTCACCGATACGCAGTCACTTCTTCAAAAAAAAAGAAAAAGAAAATTCTTCATATGTCGTTTTGTTTCCCCATTGGGAAACGTTGTCAATAGCTCTCTCTTCAAGCTTTCTTAAATATATATATATATTTATATAATAATATATATATATATATATATATATATATATATATATATATATATATATATATATATATATATATATGTATATATATATATATATATATCTATATATATATATATATATATATAACTTTCTCTTTTATGCTGAGGTTTGTTGCTACAGTCGTCTTGATATAGTTTGCTAAAGTGGTTAACTTGACCTTAAGTAAAACTTGTATTTTTTTACTTTCAAATTTTATTAGTCTCCCTTGTGTCCTTACATTTTAATGCTGCCACTATTGTAACACTAGAGTTCACATATGCGACATAGTGGCCAGCATTTGGCTGTCATTATAATGTTCTTTTTATAAATTTTATTTTATATTATTATTATTATTATTATTATTATTATTATTATTATTATTATTATTTGCTAAGCTACAACCCTAGTTGGAAAAGCAGGAAGCTATAAGCCCAGGGGTTCCAACAGGGAAAATAGCCTAGTGACGAAAGGAAACAACGAAAAATAAAATAATTCAGGAACAGTAACATAAATATAAACATTTCTTATATATACTATACAAAATTTAAAAAAAAAAAAAAAAGAGGAAGAGAAATAAGATAGAATAGTGTGCCTGAGTGTACCCTCAAGCATGAAAACTCTAACCCAAGACAGTGGAAGACCATAGTACAAAGGCTATAGCACTACACAAGACTTGAGAACAATGGTTTGACTTTGGAGTGTCGTTCTCCTAGAAGAGCTGCTCGCCATAGCTAAAGAGTCTCTTCTACCCTCATCAAGAGGAAAGTGTCCACTGAACAACTACAGTGTAGTAGTTAACCCCTTGGGTAAAGAATTGTTTGGTAATCTCAAGTGTTGTCAGGTGTATGAGGACAGAGGAGAATATGTAAAGAATAGGCCAGAATAGTTGGTGTATGTGTAGGCAGAGGGGAAATGAACCGTAACCAGAGAGAAGGATCCAATGTAGTACTGACTGGCGAGTCAAAGGACCAAAAACTCTCTAGCGGTAGTATCTCAACGGGTGGCTGGTGCCCTGGCCAACCTGCTACCTAATGTATGTAATTTAATGAGTAAGGGTTGCTATTGATTTAAGGTTTTTATGTATCTTAAAACTTAGTCTGTTATAGGAAGTATTTTTATGTTCTATCAATTCTTTGGTTCAATTGCCTTGCTTTGGTTTGTTATATATAATGCAAAGGTTTTTATTTCTTATCATATTGGACGCTTGGATAATCATAGTCATTAAGGAGTTCTTAAATAAGCAAGGATGGGAGGATAAGGCATAATAATCTGTTGAACTGTATATATTAACCTGTAACGGAAAATTCTGAAATTTCTCAATACAAGTCAAAGGCTCACTCATGCACGTTCTATCAATTACTTCTTATGTGTCTAATTAAATCTTACTTCTCTCTCTCTCTCTCTCTCTCTCTCTCTCTCTCTCTCTCTCTCTCTCTCTCTCTCTCTCTCTCTCTCTCTCCATATTATAAACCTCGTATGTTAGCCTAACGTAGAGGATATTATAACAACATGTAAGAAAAAATGAATGGACATGGCCAGGACATATTACGAGGATAACTGATAATAGCTAAAAAACAAAAAGAAAATAAACAAATAAATACAAAAAAAAAAACCTGAATGATTTTGAGAATTTTTTTTATAATAAAGTATTGGGGGCAATATAATAATAATAATAATAATAATAATAATAATAATAATAATAATAATAATAATAATAATAATAATAATAATAATAAAAATAATAATAATAATAATAATAATAATAATAATAATAATAATAATAATAATAATAATAATAAACATGATGAAATGGAAACTATTAGTGAATAGGATTATTAAAGGAACACTGACATATAATATAAAACACACATTGGGAGCAAGAGGTGATGTTGAGGAGGCTAGTAGGTACAGGAAAACAACCCATATCCTCTGATTTGGACGACAAAAATATGCATGGATGAAATTATTGATTTGATATCCACTGTTGGCAATGGTGCATGATTTGAACCCCTAATATCTAAGGTTGCTGAAAAAAAAATTGGCATTGAACCTTCACGTAAGAAAACGTTTATCCAGAATTCATGTGCACACAGATAAATATATCTTTGCTTGCAAATTTTCCTCATATACTCAAATTAGTTGGTGTAACTTTCTAGAATCTGGGTTCATTTTGTCAAACGGATATAGGGTTTAGACCATTCAGTAAAAGAAATGGTGATGGAATCTAAAACACAGTATGCACTGGCTTACAAAATAAGTAAAATTTATTCAAATATTTCATAGGCCAAAACTGCAGCGTGTTAAATATTCTGCAGTTTCTGCAAAGAAGTTGTGGTAATGATCCTAATTTTATAGGTGAGAAGGGTTTTCCCAAGAATAATGAATGGGAAGCAACAGCTCAGTCCTTATCGTTAATGGATGGATTGTTTGATATAAGGAGTTCTTCATGCATGGAAGACAACAAAGGTACTCGATGTACCTTCTGCTTAAATTTGTAGTAGCTGGTTAGTGTTATGAACAAAATAATTGATATCATGTCAAAATGAAGAGAGAGAGAGAGAGAGAGAGAGAGAGAGAGAGAGAGAGAGAGAGAGAGAGAGAGAGAGAGAGAGAGAGAGAGAGAGAGAGAGAGAGAGAGAGAGAGAAATTTTGTTAGTAATCTGTGTATTTTTTAAGCTCTGCTAACCTACAAAGAGGTCAGACTTGGTGAGTAGCCAAGTTAATGCACTGGTCGAAAAGAAACATTTCTATCAATTCCAAAAAGAGTTAATTCTACCTTGTTAATCACTTATTGACTTGTGGAGTCAATTATAAGTTAATAAATAAACTTAATTATGATACTCACTCTTGAGAGTTAATTTGCTTGTGTTAGACATATGAATTAGCCACAAGATCAGCTTAATGCAGTACATACCAAGTACAGTTTAAAAAAAAATATTTGTTAAGGAAAAATGTATCCATGATAACTGAAAAGAAAAGTAATAATATTAAATACGATGAAAATCAAGACTGGTTGTCTAATACAGTAGTGAAAAGGGTTCATCTGCACAGGGGGAATCTGATGATAAAGGATGCGGATTTGCTTTATTAATTTGCTTACTAGTCTCCATTTATGAGATAGTGAATTTAGTCAGGAATCATGAATTGAAGCTGATAAGATTCAAGAACTAACTGAAACTCATTGCATATGCAGAGTATTCTACTCTCTTTGCGTCAATTTGATCTCTGAATGTAGATCTGGGGATGCTGTATCCTTTATATAGTCCAAGCTTAATTTAGTCCTCGGTGCAGATTATGGGCATGAAATTGAATATTAACAAAACTAAAAGTATAATTGTAAGTAAGTCGTGAACAAAGGCTCATTAACATTCTGATTTCTGCATTGGAAATTTTTGTTTATCGATATATAACTCCTTTAAGATTTTAAATGTGATAAATTATTTCATATTTGATTTAAGGACATTCTTTCTTTTCCTTCTATAACTGAAAAAAATAGGATTATTGAGAAAGTCTTTTAGGATTTTTGGATGATCCATTTATTCTGAAGAAAAGTTTTAATTGTTTCAGTCTACCCCCGTTTGGGTATTTTTTTCCTATCTGGTATTATTGTGCTGACTCTCATCTTAAACTGTTGGATCAAAACTTGCTGTATTTTAAATTTTTTAATTGCTAATGATGATAGTGATTTCTGGTACCGTTGATCGGTTAAGTCTTTGTGCATGAAGCATACAATTTTTTTCATAATTCTAACTATCCTTTGCATTCGGATCTTCCCAGACTGCATCATCTTGTAGATAATACTAGGTATGCAGTTAGTTCTATTCAAGAGTATGTTTTTTTTCTTTCAACAGTCACCAGATAATTCAATGTTCTTCCTAATCAGGTGGTTGAATTGGTGGAAACTTGAGAATCTAAAAATTACAGTGAATTTTTTCATGTTGAGCAGGTTGCCATGAGTCTTTCTTTCTTGTTTATATATGACATATCTAGAGTATGTTAATATTGATAGTGATCTTAAGATATTTCATATTCTTTATTCATTACTTTTCATATGGTTCAGATATTTCTGGGTTATTTTTGCTTTTTGGAGACACTGTTATTTCAGTATCCTACTGTCCTAAGTAGGTTTGTATCTCATCTAATAATAATAATAATAATAATAATAATAATAATAATAATAATAATAATAATAATAATAATAATAATAATAATAATAATAATAATAATTATTATTATTATTATTATTATTATTATTATTATTATTATTATTATTATTATTATTATTATGAAAATTTTATACATATGCAGTTACTTATACTAGCATTATGGGTTTTGGCTGCCTATCTGGAAATGTGTCGGACAGGGGTTAGAGTACCACATAAGTTCGATAGTTTCTTATAGTGTCTGCAACCTAACTATCCTTTTGGTAATGGCTTGGATGGAGTGGGGGCGTGGGCGCTGATAATATGTATATATGGTCAGTCCTGCAATCTAGGGTATTGTCAATATCCTTCGCCTCTGCCACTTATGGGAGTCCTTTAAACACTTTATTTCAAGTTTCAGTACAAGTTAGATAAATATTGCCAAATCTATGGAAATGCAAATCATAAAATGAGAGATAATGTTTTAGTTACGAAATAAATGGTGGAGAATGTATAAGACATTATGAAAAACTTCTATAATAGCTTTTTAACAGCAGAAACGTATGCAGCATTGGTTAGGAATAAGTAATTTCTTCACGGTAAATATCCATTCATGCACCCTACATGCTAAAGCAGCTTGTTCAGTTAGAGACTCCAAAATTTGAAACTATGCTTTTTCGTATCATTGGTGCAATCATAGACCACATTTATGATCTTCCTTTCTTGTTATTTTTAAATAATTTATAGTTGAGTTTTGAATCCTTTTGAAGTATGAAGTTTACATTTTTCTAAATAAAATCTTTGTTATAAAATATTTTTTTTGCACACTAATGTAGCTCAGCAGAAAATGCAGTTTAAAATAGAATTCTATTCTCCCAAAAAGAGTACTAAACTGTCATACAAAAATCATGCATTTAATAAAAAGTAATAATAGTAAAATATGAAAACAGTGTACATGA
>NC_090732.1:27582938-27585438 GCF_036898095.1 Palaemon carinicauda | reverse complement strand
GTCTTTTCCAAGATATGGTCACGTCACTAAGTTGGCTGTGGTGGATAGTCTACCTATCCTGGGTATTGATGGTATCCTGAGAAATGATATGCTGGATAATGAAGGACGGGAGCTGTTATCTATATTATCAGTAAATGCGATTCAAGTGGGTATAATAACTCCACAGGAAAAGGTGCTAATTCACTTGATGTGGAGAGAGATGATGACTTAATGTTATGTAATTCAAAGTTAGATGTTTTATGGCCCGGGCCAATAGAGAGTTGTTGTGATGTAGTTAATATGAAACTAGATTGGGACAGAGCGGCTTTTATTAAAGCTCAAATAGATAAATTTAATTTTCATTTGGGCGATGTTGAAGATCTGACTAAACCTAGTTCTGGAGTTGTAAAGAGCTCATTATATAGGGTTAGTTATCACGCATCTGATAATTTGAATAAAACTGGTCGGGTGGAACAGATTGTGGTACCTTCTCACTTCAGAAATTATGTTTTAGAGTTAGCTCATACTAACTATTTTTCAGGTCATTCAGGTGTGTTGAAAACTTCTCATAGCCTAGATAGGTATTTTTGGCCTAGAATTAAATTGAGTGTGAAGCAGTTTATCAGAGAATGTGAGACTTTTTAGGTTATGGGTAAACCAAGTCAGGGGATCCCTAAAACCCCGTTGCATCTCATACCTGCTATAGGTAATACATTTTCTGAGTTAGTTATTGATGTGGTATTTCCCTTACCCAAAACTAAAACAGGTTACGCATATTTACTAACTATCATGGATAGATCCTCTCGCTTTCCTGATGCTATAGCTATGAGGCGTATTACTTCCAAAGTTTTCTTTTAAAAATTAATTGATTTCTTTTCCAGGTATAGTCTCCCTTGTGTAATTCAGACTGGCTGCAGTACGAATTTCACGTAAGGTATTTAATGGTAAGTGTGTCCTGAAAAAATCAATGTTATGATCATGATAGTGACTAGGAGAGAGCCCTCCCTTTTGCCCTCTTTGCTATCAGGAATCACCCTAACACTTCCACTGGTGTAGCTCCTTACGAGTTGGTATTTGGGCACAAGGTTCGTGGACCATTGGAAATTGTTTTCGAAATTCTCAAATCCAAAAGGAAGGAGGAAACAAATGTTAAATGGTTTGTGGAAGACTTGAAGGGAAGAATGGTTAGTGCCTGGAAATTTGCCAGGGGAAATTTGGAACACTCCCAGTCAGTAATGAAGAACAACTTTGACAAAAAGGTAAAGGTACGTTTATTTGAACCTGGAAAGTTGGTTTCTGTGCTGAGCATGGACCCGGATAGTTTTCTCGAACCAAGATATAAGGGGTCTTGGAAGGTTTTAAGGAAACTCTCATAGGTTAACTATGAAATTCAAGCTCCCGGTTAAAGCCGTAAATGTTGGATATTTCATGGTAAGCAATGTGATCCATTAGCGATAGTGTCCGAGCCTGTGTCTGTGGTATTGGATGTGCCTCCCGAGGACTCTAACGAGTTAGAGTGTCAGTTTCCTTCGGATGCATTGGGTGAAAATATGCCAAATTTCGATATGTTAAAAAGTATTATAGATCATTAAGATGTTAGCAAACCGGAAGATGTGCTTAATTTAATTTATTCCTCTTCAGATCTTTTTCAGGATGCTCCAGGCAAGACAAATATTTTAAGTCATGATGTTGATGTAGGTGATGCTTCCCCTGTGAAGCAGAGTCCTTACAAGCTGAACCCAGTAAAATGGGATTTGGTCAGTAAGGAGATATATATGTTGAAACATAACCTTATTCAACCATATATATATATATATATATATATATATATATATATATATATATATATATATATATATATATATATATATATATATATATATATATATAATCATCAGCCGTTATTAGACCACTGGAAACAAGGCCTCATATATGCCCTTCCACTTGTACCTGCTTATGTTCTTTCAATGCCACTCCATACCCACAAACTCTTTTAGTTCGTCACTCTATAGTCTTCTCTTCCTTAACCTGTTCCTTTTGCAATGTACACACACACACACACACACACACACACATATATATATATATATATATATATATATATATATATATATATATATATGTATATATATATATATATATATATATATATATATATATATATATATATATATATATATATATATATATATATATATATATATATATATATATATATATATATATATATGTGTGTGTGTGTGTGTGTATGTATGCATACGTAAAATTGCTTCAAATGTAAAACAAAATTTTCTTGTAGGTGACGTATACTTAGTGATTATCTTTTGCAATATCATTTATGTATACCATATCGTGGAATACATAAATATATCTCAGCAGAATTCTTTCTCAGGAACATATATTTATCTGAAAGCGTAGGAATCTAGTAATTTTAACAAAAAGGACCTGAACTATATAAATTGTAATATTTTTCCTATTTATCCTTTTAACTTAATTTTTTCTTCTTCGATGAAATTAAGTG
>NC_090732.1:27572938-27577938 GCF_036898095.1 Palaemon carinicauda | reverse complement strand
TATATATATATATATATATATATATATATATATATATATATATATATATATATATATATATATATATATATATATATATATATATATATATATATATATATATACATATATATATATTTATATATATATATATATATATATATATATATATATATATATATACATATTTACACATATTTATATATATATATATATACATATATATATATATATATATATATATATATATGCGTGTATGTATATACATATATATGCATATATATATATATATATATATATATATATATATATATATACATATATATATATATATATATATATATGCATGTATGTATATATATATGTATATATATATATATATATATATATATATATATATATATATATATATATATGCATGTATGTATATATATATATATATATATTACACACACATATAAATATATATATATATATATATATATATATATATATATATATATATATATATTTATATTTACATATGTATATAGATTCATATATATATATATATATATATATATATATATATATATATATATATATATATATATATATATAGATAGATATATATATATATATATATATATATATATATATATATATATATATATATATATATATATATATATATATAGATATAGATATAGATATAGATATATATATATATATATATATATATATATATATATATATATATATATATATATATATATATATATATATATATATATATATATATATATATATATATATATATATATATATATATATATACAACTTACATAAGAATAACCTAGCAATTTACATTTTGTTCATGTCGACTCCTGGATAAAAAAAAAAAAATAACTTAAGCAATTGATTAGCACAAGAAGTACCTAACTGTAGTAACCGCAAATATCGTATATAAGTGAACAAGCCTTTAACGGCTTTACGAATAAAAAATGTGAACAATATATTTTTCAAAGAAACCAATGGAATTAACTTATGATACGAACCGAAAAGGAACGAAAATCTCTCTCAGCTGACATGCGGAGAATGGTGTAACATAATAAAGGTTTCGTAGTGAAAAGGACTCTTCTTTATTTCATTCTACGACGGCCATTTATTCATACAATGCTCTTTAATTATAAGATATGCTCTATATAACTCACCAGCGTGTTTTGGTTGAGAGGTAACTTGACATAACCTGCATCAGTAAATTTTCACGCCTATTAATAATTCCTCCTTATTGCACAAATCAATTTTCATCATAATCTGACATATAGATATAAACGGTATATTAAGTACACAGTGTACCAACCGTGTGTCACACAATTGTACATAATTATTTTGTATATATTATGCTTGTATCTGCGCTCTTCCCTCGCACTAAAAAGAACCTGAATGATCATGTCTCCGGTTTTGCTCTGTAACATTGTCTGTCTCTCGAACATGTTATGTCCTGTTGCCTTGAGGTTTTGTATATAAAGGAGAGTGTTCCTTAATAAACAACTCAGTTGATTGCATCCTGCCTTTGAGTTCACAACCCTCTCTCGGCCCGTCACATTGGTGACCCTGGAAGTCGACTCGCTCCCACCGCCTTCCACCCCCACCCCCTCGCCCCTTCATCGTTGGTACTATGGTGGACTCTACGGCAGTTGGTGCTGCGGCCGCTCCATTCAAACTTTCACCGTTTGCCAGCGGAGAGGCGTTTGCTTGGTTTCAGCGCGCAGAAGTCCACTTTCGTATCAGGGGCGTGACTCGCTCAACCACCAAAGCGGATTATGTTCTCGCGGCGATACCCGAGGACACCTTCCCAGAAATATCCGACTGGCTTTGTGAACAAGGAGACACCCCAATAGCGTATGACGCCCTCAAAACATACCTTCTGCAGCAGTACTCGCCATCGCCAGCCGCCCGTATAGCAAAGCTTTTTCAGCTCTTGCAACAACCGTTGGGGGACCAAAGGGCTTCGCTTGCCCTCAGGGAAATGACCAGTATCGCTCGCCTTCAACCTGCCGCAGACGGCTCTCCTCGTGAGGTGAACCTACTTTGTGCCCTTTGGATACGCCGTTTACCCGAACCTGTATGCGCTGCCATACCCGATGTCGATAGTTTACCCATAAAGGACTTGATGACCAAAGCCGACGGCCTTATGGACAGCCACTTCAAGACCTCCATCAACGCCTCCACCCCTGACGACGAGGATGCCTATTCAACGTCAACCGAAGCTGACATGAATGCCGTAGGACATACCCGCCTACCCCGTGACGTGCCGAAGCGGCGACAAAGCTGCCCACCACCCACCAATCGCTCGCGCCCCAACGAACGACTTCTACAGCCACTTACTACCTCCCATCCGCCGCAGTTTTGCTACTACCACTTCAGATTCGGGGCAACCGTGAAGAAATGTTCCAAGGATTGTCAGTGGCCAAAAAACGTGTAAGTAGGCCATCGCTTGTGACGGTGGCCTCCCATGTTTCTAATCTTTTCTTTTTACAGGATGCAGGAACTGGCGTCCGATTTTTTGTAGACTCGGGTGCTTGTCGTTCTCTTTTGCCAAGGAAACTCTTCAAGGCACGACGTAGTCTGTCTACGTCTGCCGACGTCCGCTTGGTAGCTGCCAACGGATCTGCGATACCCACCTACGGTTACGAGAACCTCACATTATCGTTCGGAAACGGTAAATTATATTAGAAGTTTCTCATTGCTGACGTCACAATGCCAATCCTCGGTGCAGATTTCCTTTCTCATTTCCACCTTCTGGTCGATGTCGCCCACCGACGATTGGTCAATGCAGACTCGTACCTGTCGACACCTCTTCAATCCGTCCCCTCTATCCTCGCTCTCCACATCAGCGCACCAACGGATGCCTACACCCACCTCCTCACGTTGTACCCGGAAGTTTTCCGTCCAGAACTTCGCCAAACGCCCACGGTTCCTGCCAAGCACGGTATTTATCACCATATCAAGACAACGGGACCCCCAGTCTTTGCAAAATTCAGACGTCTGGCACCGGAACGATTGGCAGCCGCCAAACAGACGTTCGCCGAAATGGAGAAAATGGGCCTTTGCCAAAAGGCCTCCAGCCCATGGTCGTCACCCTTACACATCGTTCTGAAGAAAGACGGCTCCCTCCGTCCGTGCGGGGATTACAGGCGCCTGAACATGCAAACAGAACCGGATCACTACCCCCTCCCAAACATTGCCGACGTGACCTCCTGCCTGCACAAAGCGAAGGTTTTCTCTACGCTCGACCTCCTGAAGGGGTATTATCAGGTGCCTATGAACACAGAAGACATCCCCAAGACCGCCATCACCACTCCGTTTGGTACATACACCTTCAATTACTCCTGTTTTGGCCTTCGTAATGCTGGGGCAACGTTTCAACGTCTCATGGATGGCATCTTAGGGGACCTCCCTTTCTGTGTATGTTATGTGGACGACATACTTGTGTTCTCCTCCTCAAAAGAGGAACACCTCCGTCACCTGCGCATCGTGCTCGACCGCCTGCAACAAAACGGCCTTGTAGTCCGGTACAACAAGTGTAGCTTTGGCGCCAACGAAGTGTCGTTCTTAGGGCACCGTATCACTCCTGATGGAGTCCATCCCCTCCCTGAGAAGGTAGCAGCCGTTCAGAATTTCCCCGCGCCCTCGACCGTCAAAGCTCTGCAGGAATTCTTGGGCATGATCAACTATTATCACCGTTTTCTGCCAACCATTGCCGCCACTCTTGCTCCCCTCTACGCCTCCCTCAAGGGCAAGCCAAAGGACCTGAAGTGGGGTCCCCTTCAAGAAGCCGCCTTCTGCAATGCAAAGAAGGCCCTATCAACTGCTGGGGCTCTCACTTTTCCTATCCCACACGCCCCTCTCCTTCTCTCCACCGATGCCAGCGACGTCGCTATTGGTGCAGTACTCGAGCAGGTGGTCAAAGGCTCGCCCCGCCCATTGGCCTTCTTCAGCAGAAAACTGTCCAAGGAAGAATCGGGTTATTCTACCTTCGATCGAGAATTGCTGGCGGTGCACTTGGCTGTCCGTCACTTTCGCCATTTCTTAGAAGGTACGCCCTTCGTCATTCGCACAGACCACATGCCTCTGGTTCACGCCTTCACTCGACAGTCTGACGCCTGGTCCGCACGTCAACGCCGACATCTCTCTGCCGTGGCTGAATACAATTGCACCCTCCAATACGTCCCTGGGAAAATGAATCCCGTTGCCGATGCCCTGTCAAGAAACACGTTGGCTGCCGTTCAACTGGGATTGGATTACAACGCCCTGGCTGAAGCCCAACGACAGGATCCAGAGTATCAAGCTTGTAGGACATCCTGCACGTCCCTCCGTTGGGAAGACTTTCCCCTCGAAGACTCCAACACCACCCTCCTCTGTGACGTCAGTACTGGTAGACCGCGACCTTGGATTCCTGCTCCCATGCGCCGACAGGTGTTTGATTTCATTCACAGCCTTTCACATCCCTCGTGCCGTTCTACTGCACAGCTGCTGAAGGCAAAGTTCATTTGGCACGGCATTTCTAAGGATGCTAAGGATTGGGTCCGCACCTGTACTTCTTGGCAAACTTCCAAAGTACATCGACACACGGATTCAGGAGTGGGCACCTTTTCTCAACCTCAGCGTCGTTTCGCACACATTCACGTCGACGTTGTAGGCCCACTACCCACATCACAAGGACATCGTTACCTGTTTACCGTCATCGACCGCTCCACTCGTTGGCCTGAAGCCATTCCCATGGAAACTGCAACGTCCGCCTCATGTACTTCTGCCTTACTCTCTGGATGGATTTCAAGATTCGGTATCCCTGAGCATATTACTTCTGACAGGGGAACCACTTTCACCTCTCAATTGTGGACGTCATTAGCGAATCTCCTGGGCATCACCCTACATCAGAAACCGGCCTACAACCCCGTTGCCAATGGAATGGTTGAACATTTTCATCGCACCCTCAAAGCAGCTTTGATGTCCCGCTGCAAGGATTGCAACTGGTT
>NC_090732.1:27545438-27565438 GCF_036898095.1 Palaemon carinicauda | reverse complement strand
TTCGACAACTTGTATTATGAACCGGAAACCTCAAGACGGAGAGATGGAGAGGTTTTCAAGGGGACCTTTATACGAATCGGTATAATTCCCGTATAATTACTAGCTACTCTTAAAGAAAAAAAAAGAAGTTAGCACTTATAGACAACGAGGGTTATACTGCCATAACGAACGAAATGCATGTTCATGTGTCTCTTTCGCTTGAGTACGAGAAACCTTACATCATTTAAAGGAAAAAATATATTCTAGACAAGAATTTATTTTTATCTATTTCTTGTCTTATTCTGATTGAATGTGTAACCTCATTTTATGATGTATTTTTTAGTTTGGTGTATAATAACTTTGAAATCGTTTCACTTGAATTATATTACTTACATAGCTTTCCTTAGATTCATTTGTCAACCCATGAAACAAATTATCTCCTTGTATGGCGAAGCTTAAACTACTCTGTTCAAAAAGCTCTCTCAATTTTGTTCTTGACACTGTTATAAGCTCTTTGAATCTGTGACACATCCAAATCGTTAGTGCGCGATTTAAGGGGAACGAGCAACTTATGTCCCAATAAAGAATAAAACCTTCTCTACGTTTTATTTCTAGATAATACACACATCAGTCACTATCTGACTCTCTGGAAAAAAAAGTTTAATGTAGCATGCTAATTTCTACTTAATTTTCTTTATTGGTGGATCAGGTGGTTGTTAAGTACTAACAGAGAGGCGAGGTGAATGCAAGTAAAAGTTCATTTATCATATAGCGATCATATATACAAGCAGTTGAGAGCTAGAATGTCGCAACAAAATCAAATAAACTAAAATATGCTGTGCCTAGCTTAAAGTAGTTGTTATTTTATCAGTGTGGGAGAAAGAGAAATGAAAAAAAAAATATCATTGCATTGTAAAAGCGTGTATGAAACGTATATGGTACACTATTATCATATTGCCAATTTATGTGCCTATGTCCAACATATTGGAAAAAAACCCGTTTAATGTACAAATGCAATTGTCACCCTTAAATAACCCCCTAGGTGCCTGTTATTACCTGTGGTGTTTCTAAACAAAGTTATTTATTTGGGAGTTTTACTATTTATATTTTTTTTCCTCCAATCTTCGCACACTGGTCACCTTCAGAATGCCTGGAACATCCAGCCTGGTTCTCTGCTCACCACTTCGTCTGTCGTATCCTCCGAATATGTTCACCACCAACCACATTTCACTTGTCCATGATGCCACAATGACACTCTAGCCCTTCCCCAACAAAGATGTGTTTTTCTAGTTTCAGGTACTGACGATCAGATCTGCATCAAGGACATGACCCTTTAGAGCACCAAAGCAGGCTACGTCATCACTGCTATCCCTGACATATTCCTAAAAATCACTGATTGGCATTGCGAATAGTTAGGCGCTACTATAGAGTATGATACCTTCCCATGTGGTAGGGGTGCAGGAATACTACCACCGTATGTCCTGTGTATCATAGAAAGTGACTAAACTGACTGCTGCTGCCTTGCAGTCTTGCTTTTTGGCAAAAGGTTAGGCCCACTGCCAATAACTGTGGTTGATGACTGTAAGGGTATGTGATTGTAAAAAACCGTTGCCAAATCATAAACCATCCCTGGTGTTATTGCATTAGGAAACCGACTACTTAACGTAAAGTTAATGTTGAAGAAGAAGAAGAAGAAGAAAAAGAAGAAGAAGAAGAAGATACATTATGATGCCCTTAAATAATACACACTGGAACAGTACTCACCATCGCCAGCCGTCAGTGTAGCCAAGATTTTTCAGCTCTCATAGCAATTAGGAGTGTCTATAGGTGTCGATGGCCCTACGAAAAATGATCAATATTACCCCCCTTCAGCCTCTGCAGACACTATTTTGTGAAGTGAGCTTAACTTGTTCCTTTTGATACAACACCAGCTGGAAGTTGTGCAAGCCCCCCTTCCCGATTACGATATTTTGTCCATGAATTTCCCGATCCCTAATGTCGATGCCCTCATAGAAAGCCACTTCCCCGTCGTCAAGAACTCTGTCAATAAATATAGCCTGATAAAGGGGACAACCTTACAACAATTATTGAAGCTGATGTGAATACAGTAGCACGTCAACGTTCATCTTGCAATCTGTGTTTGACTGTTGATGGCCGTGCTTGCATAAAAGGACTTTGAATGGACTGCTCTAAAGGAATTTGATATAACTGCTAATGAACCGGCCTAGAAAATTTTTTTTAATTTTGATTGCTGATAATGATGATGACTTTCTCTGAACAAGGAAATTATGAGTTCAATTTTCCTGTATAAAGATTATAATGACAATGGTCAAGAAAAGCTACCAAGAGAGTATTGACTATTCGGTCGAATTAACGGAGCTTACCCTTTACCACGGAGCTGTGGTAGTGTTCAATGTTAAAGCTTTCATCATTCTGTGAACTATGGTGTCCGTGTTCCCACACGAACGTGTGTATTTTTTTTCTATTTGGCTTCATGTTATGTTTTGGTAATTTCATGTATTCATATGTTTTAGTTTCAAATGTTGCTAGTATAATTGGTATTTTGGATGTTTTCGGTTGTATTTTTAGTAGTAAGAAATGTACTTTTACAAAAATGTTCAACTTTAAATATCCTCCATGTGCAAGAGTCGACTTATAAAATCAGAAATGTAGAAAAATTTGTATTGCAGAGACTATTATCAGGAAGATTTAAGGGATAGGAGTTTGCTATACTTCCTGTCACATTATGTAGGTGACAAAAAAAAAAAAGATAGCCGACATATCAGCTGTCAATTTTTCTTTTCTAATCTAGATAATAATCTCTGGCACCAATGTCTAAAGGTTCTCTATGCATGAGATTTTTCATAATTCTAACCATAATTTGTATTCATATCTTCCTAGACAGTACCATCCCGTACATGGTATTAGGTTTGCAGTTAATTCTAACAGTCACACCTTCAACATCATACGGCCCAATACTACACAGTAATCTAGATGTTTTATTTCAGGTGTAGCCAGATTGTGGAATGATATTCCTAATTATTATTATTATTATTATTATTATTATTATTATTATTATTATTATTATTATTATTATTATTATTATTATTATTATTATTATTATTATTATTACTTGCTAAGCTACAGCCACAACTGGAAAAGCACGATACTATAAACACAAAGGCTTCAACAGGGGAAAATAGCTCAGTGAAGGAAGGAGATTAGAAAATAAACTACAAGAGAAGTTTAGGAACAATGACAGGATTTAAATAATAATAAGAGAAATAATATAAAATAGTGTGCTCGAGTGTACCCTCAAGCAAGAAAACTCTACCCCAAGACAGTTTAAACCCATGGTACAGAGACTATGGCATTACCCACGACTAGAAAACTATGGTTTGATTTCGGAGTGACCTTCTCTTAGAAGAGCTGCTTACCCTAGCTAAAGAGTCTCTTCATACCCTTACAAGTTGCTGGATCAGCAATACTTGAGAAATTAAACTCTGCTACAAATGTTTTTATGTTAAACACGATGATAATGGTCTTTTTTCATAAGATTATATATGACACAAATATTTTAACGTTCTTACTGACATTAAGTATTATGTATTCTTATTCCTTACTTCTCATATAGTTTATTTATTTCTTTATTTTCTTTCCTCACTAGACTAACTTAACCTGTTGGAACCCTCTCTTTTTTACAACTCTTAGTACTAATGATACAGTTACATCAAGTATACATCTCTAGGGCCTACTACCCCAAACACGCATAGATACACACACACTCAAACACATACACACACACGCACACACGCATACACACACACACACACACACACATATATATATATATATATATAGGCTATATAACGGATTTTGAGCGAAGCGAAAAACCTATTTTTGGGTGAGATAGCCATGTCGTCCTGATGGAAGTTCCTATAGGGTAGCTTCCTAGGGTATATTACAACTACGGCGATATTCCCAGAGAATTTACCTTAAGGTACCAGAATTCTAACTCCTGGAGCGAGTATCCCTCGTGAAAGGGATATCGCGACATATCAGAGGACGTATTCTAGACACGTCACATGGCAATCTACGACCTGAACAGAGATTCGTCTCGTAGGAGGGAGATTGACGAGATACGAATTCGGGAAAGAAAAAGGGGAGCCGCTCCCAAGGCTTCCCTATCCCCCGATTCGTATGCGTGCCTGGCGCCAATCCTGGCGCCATCTGTATTCCTTGTAGCGTACACGAGGTGCTACAGATACTGTATGTAGGGAGGGGTCCTACAGCCCTTTCTTAGAAAGGCAAGGGCGGGTCCATCAGGACGACATGGCTATCTCACCCAAAAATAGATTTTTCGCTTCGCTCAAAATCCGTTTTTTGGGCTCAAGCCATGTCGTCCTGATGGAAGTGTACCAGAGCATTACTGTATCTGTGGATTCTCAGAACGTGCCGTACTCCCCGGAGATATTTATTCCCGATCGACTAGACCTAGAGACCTAAGATGTTACCGTTATACATCTTTTCAACTAACTATAAACTATGTTAGAGCTTCCTGCCCCCTACAGGGAAGAGTCCTACTAGACTCTGGAAAGTCTCGAAGAGTACATATATCTATGTATGAATACCAGGCAAGCTAATATAGTGGTCTCGCCCTATATTAAGTAAAGCATAGTTTGTATAGAACCACTGCGTCAATATATTGACCAGTAATCCGCACAATACTTGTATTGGACAAAGGTTTATATCCGCATAGGAAGAAACTAATAAAACCGCCCTCGTCCCTTTATGGGACGGAGTCCTCCCATTAGGGGACTTACATAAACCAATGCAACATAGCTTGCAAAACAGAACAATTCTATCAGAATTATCCCAGATAAGATACAGAGAATTAAAATGCTCAATTATACCAATAAATTGACACAGGTGAAAGAGACGCAAGGTTCTCAAGAACAAGTTTATTGACAGATAATAAACAGACAGGTTAACAACAAATATATATATTTATATAAAAGAGGGTAACCCAAAACTTTAAGCATAAGTATGATAGTAAACAGAACTTGTTTATCTGAAAGAAAAACCATTAAACACCACTTTAATGAGATACCAAGGTATCAAGTCATAAAAAATCTGTATTACAAATCAATCACATTAGCGTTAGAAACGCTTGGCACACATGTCTGAACTTATGCAAGGTTCACCTTTGAAAGAAGGAACAGTCTATATGGGCACTTGGTGCCCTTATTTAGTTTGTAGTACAGTATGTACCTACACACTCACCCTGGACTTAATCGTCCCAATTAAGACCACTGTTCCTCGCAGAGTTAAACAGTAGGGTTAACTACACGACCCACTGCTACCACAGATCTCTTAAGTTCCTCTACTTGCTTCGCATAGTGGCGAAAGAACACCCTGGAAGACTTCCAGCCCGTGTATGAACAGAGATGTTCAAAATCCATACAATTAAAGAAATTTAGGGATGAGGCAACTTTCCTCGGATCGTGACCTGCGGGTGTACTGTCAGGATCCGCTCTGCGAATAAAACATGTCATTTTCGCTCTGAGTTGATTCAGAGATAAATTTGAGCCCGATGTTTCTCCCCTGAATAGTTGACTACCCTTGAAGTCTGAAGTTCTACGAAGATAGACCTTTAGGCATTCTACTGGACATAGAGATGCATCTTCTTTCAGAGGGCAGATTCTCCAGGGACCCCACCTGTTGGTGGGTAACTCATTCTTGGCGAGAAACGTAGGATCCGGAAACAGGTTCAGCTCCCCCCCATCCAGGAACTGAACACGACCTGCCTCTCTCGAGAGGGCTACGATCTCACTAACCCTGGCCCCGGACGCGAGTGCAAATAGGAAAATAACTTTTTGCGTCAAATCCTTTAACGCACATTCTTCATTGCTCAACAAGGAGGCGAAATGAAGAACTTTGTCTAAAGACCATGAGATGGGCTTTGGAGGTGCTGAAGGTCTGAGCCTAGCGCAGGCTTTCGGAACTTTATTAAAGATCTCGTTACCTAGGTCGATCTGGAAGGCAAATAAAATGGGTCTCATCAAAGCCGATTTACACACTGAAATCGTGTTAGCTGCCAATCCTTGGCCATGGAGGTGGATGAAGAAAGATAAGCAGAAATCTGTTGAGATCTCCTGCGGATTCTTTGCCTTTACAAAGGCCACCCATTTTCTCCAAGATGACTCATATTGCCTTCTAGTCGATTTGCACTTGTATTCCTCTAGGAAGTCTATGCTGGCTCTCGAAATCCCGAAGCGCTTTCTCACCGCTAGGGCGAGAAAATCATGAGCTGCAGGGTCTGGGTTTTCTGTAATGAAGCGCAGACAGTCGACTTCTGGACTCGCTGGGTCAGAACTGGATGTGGTAGCGGCACGAACTTCATCTGTAGTTCCAACGCCAAGGGGAACCACATACTGTTCGCCCACTTGTGGGCCACTATTGCCGCTACCCCCTTGAAGGATCTCAGTTTGTTGAGGACCCTCAACAGAAGGTTGTGAGGAGGGAACAGATAAATCCTGGACCATCTGTTCCAGTCGAGGGACATTGCGTCCACTGCTTCCGCTAAGGGGTCCTCGTACGGGGACACGTACAGGGGCAACTTCTTGTTGTCTTTCGTCGCAAAGAGGTCTATTTGCAGTTCTGGGACTTGATTCAGAATGAAGGAAAATGATCCTGCGTCTAAGGACCATTCCGACTCTATCGGTGTGAACCTGGATAGAGCGTCCGCTGTCACATTGCGGACTCCTTGAAGGTGAACTGCCGACAGGTACCACTTCTTCTTTTCCGCCAATCGGAAAATGGCTAACATCACTTGGTTGAGAGGTGGTGACCTCGACCCTTGTCGATTCAAGCATCTCACAACCACCTCGCTGTCTGTCACCAATCTTATGTGGATCGAGTGACGCGGGGAGACTTTCTTTAAGGTAAGGAGCACTGCCATAGCTTCTAGAAAGTTTATATGAAAGGTCCTGAATAGCTTGGACCAAGTCCCCTGGACTTTTTTCCGATGAGAGTGACCTCCCCATCCCTCCTTTGAGGCGTCTGAGTGAATCGTCATCAACGGGGGAGGTGGCTGAAGAAGAACCGACTTCTTTAGATGTCTGGCTTGCGACCAAGGTCTGAGAAGAGTACGTAGCCGAGGCGGCACTGGTCTTCTCAGGTCTCTTCGCGCGTTTGATGCATACCTTCTCCAAACTCCGGTTGCATCCTTTAGCTGTGCTCTTAGCACTGGGTCTGTCACTGAAGCAAACTGGAGAGAGCCTAGTACCCTCTCCTGTTCGCGTCTTGATATCCTTTCGGAATCTAGAAGTCTCTTGACAGAGCCCGCTATCTCCTTCCTTTTCTTCATTGGGATGGAGAAACTGTGTGACAAAAGGTCCCAGTGGATTCCCAGCCACTGGAACTTTTGGGATGGAGAAAGTCGAGACTTTTTCTTGTTGATCTTGAAGCCTAGGTACTCTAGGAACTGGATCACCTGACTGGAAGCTTGCAAGCATTCGGTCTCGGATGCTGCCCACACCAGCCAGTCGTCCAGGTAGGCTACTACCTGAATTCCCTTTAGGCGTAATTGTTTGAGAGCTGCGCTCGCAAGCTTCGTGAAAATCCTTGGGGCTATGTTTAGCCCGAATGGCATGGCTCTGAAGGCGTACAGCTTCCGTTGTAGCCTGAACCCTAGGTAGGGGGAGAGTCGACGGCTGATTGTAATGTGCCAATAGGCGTCTGACAAGTCTATAGAGACTGAGTATGCCCTCTTGGGCAGTAAGGTCCTTATGTGTTGCAGTGTTAGCATCTTGAATTTGCAATTCACTATGAACTTGTTGAGTGGTGACAAGTCCAGAATGACTCTGAGCTTTTCCGAGTCTTTCTTGGGAACACAAAACAGCCTCCCTTGGAATTTGATGGACTTCACCTTTCGGATCACATTTTTCTCCAACAGTTCTTGAACGTACTCCTCCAAAATGGGGGTGGAGTGTTGGAAAAACCGAAGGCATGGGGGTGGAGTGCTGTACCAGCTCCAACCCAGTCCATTCTTGAGTAGGCTTTGGGCCCAGGGATCGAAGGTCCAGCGATCCCAAAATTTCATCAGTCTCCCTCCTACCGGTATCATTTCACTTGGACTGCCGTCCTGAGGTCTTGCCTCCCTGACCACGACCACCTCTGAATCCCCTTCCCCTTGAGGGGCGCCTAGACGAGCCTCTGGCTGCTCCTCTAGGTTTTGCACGAAAGGAAGAAGACTGTCCTTCGAACGTTGGGGCGAATGTGGTTGACTGACCTGGCACAGCCTGGGGTACCCACTGAAAGGCAGTCGGGGTTTGTGCCACCATCTGGGGCACTGGAGGCAAAGGCAATTGCAGTTGCTGTTGCTGTCTATAAGGCTTGGCTGGCCGAAATGGTAGCCTAGTCTTCATATTCTTCCTCTTTGGTTGAGGACCCTCATCCGGGGAAGATTTTCTTTTGATAGCCAGGCCCCACTTCTGGAGAAGATTTCTATTCTCCACGGCGGCCTTATCCACAACCTCTTTGACCACATCGGTAGGGAAAAGGTCTTTTCCCCAAATGTTGGAGGAGATTAACTTCCTTGGCTCGTGTCTCACCGAAGCCCCGGTGAACACGAACTCCCTGCAAGCTCTCCTTGCCTTGACGAAGCTATAAAGGTCCTTCGTCACTGTGGCTAAGTGAGACTTAGCCACTACCATGAACATTTCATGGACCTTGGGGTCACTTGCCATCGTCTCGAGAGTAGTCTGATGAGACATTGAGGCAGCCAGTCTTTCTTTTGTCTCGAACTCTCTTCGTAAAAGAGATTCGGACAGCTTGGGGAGGTCCTCGCCGAATTGCCGTCCGGCAATATCAGCCTCCAACTTTCCCACTGAGAATGTCAGATGGACATCCTTCCAGTCTTTGTGGTCCATAGGTAGAGCCAGCGACAATGGTTTACACTCCTCCAGGGAGGGGCAAGGCTTGCCGGCCTCGACTGCCTTTAGGACAGCCGCAAACCCTTTCTGTAAAAAGGGGAAGGCTCTATCAGGAGAGGACACAAACGAAGGGAGCTTCTTGCTCAATGCAGCTACCTTCGAATTCGAGAAGCCCCTCTCTTTCATCGAGGATGAAAGTAGGGCTTGAGCCTTAGCGTGGTCCATAACAATGACCTCCTTCGGCTCTGTCTCCTCCCTTGAAGCTGGTTCTTTTCTCAGCCGGACATAGCAGTCCGGATATGATGCCTTGCTGGGCCAGAATTCTACCTCCTCTAGGGGAACTGAACCCAGCTTATCCGAGATGACGATCTTTCCAGTCGTCATCGGCATGTGCTCAGCATACCTCCATGGGTTAGCATCTGAGCATATGGGAAGGTCTTTCACATTGAGCCTTTTCCGGGGCCCATGTGATTCTGCCAGGGACTGCATACGCAGTTCCATTGCAGCCGCCTTCTCCTGATTCTCCTTCTGCATTTGTTGGATCATTCCAACAATCGAAGAGAGGGCCTGTCCCAGTTCTACTGGGAGGCCAGCCGATGTTGAGGGGATAGGCTCCGGCATCTGAACCGGAGTAGCCGACACCTCGTCGACCTCATCCTCTACGACATCCGGGGTTTGAACTTGATCCTGACCTTCTGCCAGGAGGTCTTCTTCCAAACGTTCGTCCAGGTCAGACATCCTGTCACACAACTGGATGTCTTGCATCGCATCTGCGACTTCCTCGTCCACCTGGACTTGATCTTGAAGGATCTCCTCTTGAGGCTGGGGAATCACTGCCTCAGCTGATGCCTGGGGAAAAAGATACGCCCTCATCTTCTCACTTGGAAGATAAGGGCCAGAGGTGTTCTTCTTGAAGCCCCTTACCCAAGTACGAAGCTTTTCCCTAGCTATATCCCTTGATTCCGCCGTTCTAGGGGAATCAAAAGCCTCAGTAATCAGGTTAGTGCATACAGTACATACCTGAGGGTCCCAATACTGGAGATCATCCTTGGAGACAGCGCATGCTGCGTGTCTCCTACAACACTCATGTCCGCAGAGGTTCTTGCTGCGGACATTGCAGAAAACATTTCCGCACTTCGGAGGGTCCTCCTGT
Source organism: Palaemon carinicauda (assembly GCF_036898095.1). Classification (NCBI taxonomy): domain Eukaryota; kingdom Metazoa; phylum Arthropoda; class Malacostraca; order Decapoda; family Palaemonidae; genus Palaemon; species Palaemon carinicauda. Next base: position 27,555,370 of record NC_090732.1, on the reverse strand, counting down.
AAAGAGAAGAAATTTCCATGAGTATCAAGTGAACTATGTATCACTGGATATGCATAGTATAGCATAACAATTCATAAGTGAAAGACACACACTTGTGTTTCCCTCACAACCCATTGTTGCAGCCTTCCAGATAATAAAATCAAAATGGTTTATCTCTACTAGAGTAACCAATGCAAGGTTTCCAGAGGAAACAGGTGGAGCTCACACCTAGGCAATGATTTTAAAAATCCTGGATAATAGACGGGGAAGAACTCTGCTTCCTGTCTGAGGGCAACAGCAAAGGGCTGTGTAAGAAAACACAATAGTGTTAGAAGATACAGTGCTGTACCTAAACTTTTACTATAGTTTTCTTCTTACTGTATATGCTATACAGAAGAATACTAGTACAGTATAGGAGGATGTGTGCCGGCGTGCCTTTGCCGGCCGGCACACACCACAATTAGCTTTAAAGTATACTACTTAACAGCTATAGGGCGGCAGCCCTCTGGTTCAAATGCCTGTGCCGGCGGCAGCAGCTGCCGGCCAGCAACAGCCAGTGTTGGCCGGCAATGATTGCCGGCCAGCAACTACACAAGATAGTACCCAGCTGCCGGCCACACTCTTGGTGACCGGCAGACAAGGACTGACATAAGCAGGCCGGCAAAGGTACAAGACCGATGCCAGCCGGCAGCAAAAGAACCAGAAGACTACACCTGCCCGGCTGCCGGCCTCATAGGCCGGCAGCCGGCCTCATAGGCCGGCAGCCGGGACAGGTACAGCACTAGAAGAAAATAGAATGGATGCCGGGATAAGAGTGTACACAACCCCCCAAGCCCGGCAACCGAAAGAGTGCATATAAAGAAGGGGAGAAACTTAATTCAGGCTTCCTTGACCAATGCCGTCCGGCTCTGCCGGCAGGCATGGATGAGGGACCAAGAGAGGTCCGGGCAGCACTCGAAAACATAAGACCCTTGCCGTCCAGCATCTCTGCCGGCCGGCAATGGGCTTAGTCAATCCATATCCCAACCTATACTAGGTCCAGAAGTAGAATGACATACGGTACAGTAATACCCCTGCCGGCCAGCTCTGCCGGCCGGCAAGGTAGAGTACAGTAATGGCTAGGCCATTACGGAGATAGAGGGGGAAGGGACAAGAGGGTCCTGCCAACCTTGCTTTAGTGACAGATCACCCGCAGCCAAGAACTTGTCTTAGCCTAAGGGAGATCTAAGGGAAAGGGCCAGCGCAGTAGTATAATACCTGCCAGCTTCCAGAGCACCAAAGCAAGGAAGGCGTTGCTACTCCCAAGGGAAGATTTATCCTCCCCGAGAACAGCAACAGGACTTAGTCTGGTCGATCACACAAGAAGGAATCATAACTACAGAAACCTTCGATAGTGACCTAAGGGAGCTCAGCTCCCTTTGTAAGTGTTAGGTCAGCGAGGGAGACTCTGCCCCAAGCCAAACAACACGGACTCAGACTAAAAACTCTGTTGTTCTGTCCCTCTTTGAACCAGACTCTGCTGGAACAGGAAGGTACAGTAACACCCTAGTATAGTTTTATCGAAAATAAATTCGGAAAAAACCACTTAAGGATAAGCCCAAGGCTTAAACAGAGGGAAAGGGATTGCATACCTTCTCCGAAGAAAAGAAAGCAACCGGGGAGTATAATAAAGTATACTAAGGCTCCATAAGCAATTAGCCTAGGCACCAAGAGAATCGATTACCTAATTCACCGAAACTCTCACGTATACAATCTTGGAAATATTCCACACAGTCTAAAATGTATAAAATATAGCCTAAAGCTTCAATAAAATTTTAATTACACTCGGAAAAACCAAAATCATGCATTAAGTACTAGGACCAAACGACTAGGCTACATGGCCTAGCGTAGGCCAGAATGGCGAATACTTCGCCAAATAATACTAAGCACGAAAGGAAATCCTATGTAAAGCTAAATAGCTAAATTTTATTAAGCAAAACAACCAGGAATGTCACTCTGACTAACTAATTTATACCTAGCGAGTGACAGTGTCCAGGACACCTCTGGTAGGCTACGGCTCTTGTATCAAAGATTAATCCTATTAATCACTCAAAATTTTACCAAGAGCCTACATTTATACATAACAGACACTATACTCAACTTATCCGAGGCCAACGAAGACGAAGAAGCCATGAAAAGCTGAATAAATCCAAGATTTGCGAGAAAAACAGGAAAAAACACCGAGTTGTTAAGCTACGCAAAAAGGAATACAGATGGCGCCAGGATTGGCGCCAGGCACGCATACGAATCGGGGGATAGGGAAGCCTTGGGAGCGGCTCCCCTTTTTCTTTCCCGAATTCGTATCTCGTCAATCTCCCTCCTACGAGACGAATCTCTGTTCAGGTCGTAGATTGCCATGTGACGTGTCTAGAATACGTCCTCTGATATGTCGCGATATCCCTTTCACGAGGGATACTCGCTCCAGGAGTTAGAATTCTGGTACCTTAAGGTAAATTCTCTGGGAATATCGCCGTAGTTGTAATATACCCTAGGAAGCTACCCTATAGGAACTTCCATCAGGACGACATGGCTTGAGCCCAAAAATATATATATAAATACCTTAACGCTTTCTTCTCCTCCCCCATAGAAATTTCCTCGCACTCCCATCAGCCTATCATTTACACCATAAATTCTAGATATTCTTCATAATATTTATTAGGTTGCAGAAGGCCTTCTCCAAATTCTCACATAACCGTTCCATAACACACACTTGATGCACTTCATCCATCCCAGGGTCAAAATACTCACTGATCGTTATCATTCAGATAAGATCCACAAAACAGGTCAGATAACCAAGGGATTTTTTATGATTATTCCATCTAGTATCGTCTTTTGTGCCAAACTATTACTTCTCTGGGACCAGGTTCAGTGCCTCGCACAGTCATTTCCATGTATACATAGAGTATACATAGATTTTCAAAAGATAGTGTTCATTAAAAAATGGACAAACGTAGGTCATCGATGAGACTCAATAAATCACGAAGATGCAGTTACATGATCAGCCCACTTTCCTTCACAGGATTATGCAAATGATATGAAGTCTCGACTTTTGAAACATGAAAGTCCAAGGAGTCAGATGACTTTGAAGGAAGACATCCTGAAACTTTTCAACTACTAAACCGTAAGTATATTGGACACCAGGTATGCTTGGTGAATAGTGTGAGGCTGTAGTAGGGAAAGAAAGAAAGAAAACCTCATCTTTTGTCTGGCTGACTTGTTTGTGTGGTGCATATATTAAGTATACCTTTCTTTCTTCGTATGTTTTGTTCCTTTCCTTTTTACAGGCTATCTTATTAATCCTACATTTATACATGTAAATAATTTTTTGGGTTACTATTTAATCCAACGAGATTTTTTTCAGACATAAATTAGAAGCCTGCACAAGTGGTTATGGTAAAACCTCTCATTCTATTTAAAGACTTTTAATTCATCTCCACGATTTCTTACAAATACATAAATTTCTTAGCATTATGGCTCAGGAAAGGCATGTCTGAGGTTTTTGTCCTGTAGTTGCCTACTAACGGCTCCTGATGTAGATGATGATGATTAAAACCAATTACTCTTTGTTCTCTCTTTCGAGTATGGATTTTTTATTTATTTCTGCATAAGAGTTAAAGGTTTTCACATTACCAGATTGATCCTCATCACATTCCTTAATATCATCATATGATATATGTTTTTAAAACATAACATATTGGAAATATAACAATTTTTACGATGATAAGGAAAAATAACTATTTATTCCATTCTCTCTCTACTCCCTATACTCCATTTGTATGCATCAAACTAGGTATTAAATTGATCACTAAAATTTTGTGCTGTTAAACTGAACTGAAAGTAACATAGAGGATTTAGTGTAACCAGAATATAACATGAATACTTTTCATGTTGATGAAAATAAGGCCATCTGATTACTGAACCAAACAAAGAATAATAACTGAACGAAATCAACTACTGTATTATCGAAGGAAATTCTAGAAGACTCACATTATAACTAAAATAAAATAACTATAGAGATGCCTTGATCACATAAAAATATTTAAATTAATGCATGGATGCATATTTCTATGGCATTCTGAGAAATCATTCGAATGAATGATTGTAAGAACCAATGACAAGATGAAGCAAAAAAAAAAAAAAAAAAAAAAAAAACAAGGAGGTAGATTTAGGGGAAGAAATGGAAGAAAATTAAGAGAATCTAAACTACAAAGGGGAGGACACTAGGTAAATACAATGTATAGGTGACAGATTCAATTCTGTATGCTACCGATAAAAAAACCATCGGGTGGTTATTTCCTGAACAAAAAAAATTTAATTTCTCAGTACTATTTCAACCCTTTCCCTACACACTTATTTTTTTCGAATAACACACGCAAAAGGAAATATTTTCATCTTAATCAGCGGATGTTTGCATATATATATATATATATATATTCACACACACATATATATATATATATATATATTCACACACATATATATATATATATATATATTCACACACATATATATATATATATATATAAATATATATATATATATATATGTATATATATATATATATATATATAAATATATATATATATATATATGTATGTATATATACATATATATATATATATATTTATATATATATATATATATATATAAATATATATATATATATATATATATTTATATATATATATATATATATATGTACATATATATACGTATATATATATTATTATTATTACTTGCTAGGCTACAACCCCAGTTGGAAAAGCAGGATGCTATAAGCCCAGGGGCTCCAACAGGGAAAATAGCTCAGTGAGGAAAGGGAACAAGGAAAAATTAAATATTTCAAGACGAGCACCAACATTAAAATAGATATCGCTTTATAAACTATAGAAACTTTAAAAATGGCCACTGAAGAATTAGTACAGTAAGAAGAAATGTTTGGTAATATCAGTGTTGTCAGGTGTATGAGGACAGAGGAGAATACGTAAAGAATAGGCCAGACTATTCGGTGTGTGAGTGTATAGGCAAAAGGAAAATGAACCGTAACCAGAGAGAAGGATCCAATGTAGTACTATCTGGCCAGTCAAAAGACCCCATAACTCTCTAGTGGTAGTATCTCAACGGGTGGCTGGTATATATATATATATATATATATATATATAATATAATATATATATATTGTTATGTGTAATGAAGGAAACCGTAGAAATAGATAGATTTTGAATGTCAATATACAAGTTAGAAATCTTAATTCTTTTTATTTACATATCCACATAATTTTCTTTGAACTAGCTCACCAATGCAGAACTTCAAATAATATTATATATAAACAGCAAAATTCCTTTCTCAGTTCAATTAGATCTCCAACTCACCCAATATGTCATAATTCCATCACACTGCTTTATCATATTACTTAAATTCGTTTATACTCCTTCAGCTATTTTGAATTTGAGATAAAACCGTCCATCATGGCAGAAGGCAGATTTGCTTGAATTGAAATCCACAATCAGTTATATTCTATATTAGTCACGAATTTACTCCAATTAAGTTCTTTCGTCCTTGGATAATAATTGTATATCAAAACATTTCAGGTGGAAAACGCTAGGGAAAATCAGAAATCATGATTTCAGATTCTCCACTTTTTTATAGTTAAATTATATACTCCATTGCTATCGTATGAGCTAATCAATAAATATTCTGCTGTGGATAGCACTGAAGGTTTTATCGACTTTTTTTTTTTTTTTTTTTCATTATGACAGATGTTTGAATTGTAACCTGTGGTTGATGGTTGAAAGCTCAGTTTCAGCCAATAACTGCTCGTTTCTCTCTCTCTCTCTCTCTCTCTCTCTCTCTCTCTCTCTCTCTCTAATTTTTTCATTTTTTTCTTCTTTTTTTTTGACTTACTCCTATCAAATTCCAGATATATCCTTTCGTACTTGTTTTGTTGTAGTGATTTTTCATGATGTGAAGTATGTTAGACAAGGTCTATTCAAGGTCTCTTGAATAGACTAAAGCTAGGGGATGCATATCAACAAATAAGATCTTCCAAACTAATGGTGGCATACTCTGTCAATATTACAACTTATCATCCATTCACAGACAATGATGTCTGCACGATGAACCCAACGTTTATAGAGGCATGAATAAAGAGAATGAGATCAACATTTTCATCCAAATGAAACTACTTTTAAGGAAATCAAATAATTCAATCTTTTGTTGGAAAATGATACCACAGGTGTTTTCCTTATGCAAATCATTTTAAAAGAAATAGTTCGAAACTGGTAATGAATCACTATCAACTTCTTACCATCAATAGTTCCTTTAATTCCAACTCTCCAAAAGAAGTATTAAGAAACTTGATTAAAATCCTTCGAATATTGGGCAATTGACCTTTGGTGGCATAGAGCAGTGAAGAAAAAAATCGTTATGAAGTGGAAGATAACTCTTAATCACCACAACTTTCAAAAGAAAAAAATACAACAATACTATATCACCTTTATACCATCTTGATTGCAATTACTTAACCTAAAACTGAAATACTTTTTAAAAATCGTAATGTTTTGTTATCAATAGTAGTTATTAATCATAATAATTCATCGAATATCACAAATCATTAGTTCTGTAACATAGAGATATTCAGTATATAATATGAAACTAAATTTAATCTATATATAAATTCAAAAAATTTAATATTTAGATAGCATAGTCCTTTATGTCATGATATTCAACTTCCAAACAATATGATAAACATATTATCAGCGTTGATGCAAGTGAGATACTGCTTCGGTAACAGAAAGATTCCATTTTTAAGCAAAATATTGATAATTATGTTAAGTAAACATTGAATAAAATGATCTCTCTAGTTCGAAAATTCAGTTTCAAATCTTCCTTTCCATCATTAGGAAAAAGAAAATTTAAGTAATCATTTACACGATAAACTAACGTTTCGGATTTATCCAAATATGTTGAAAAACATTGATTAACTTTAAATATGTATTGTAAATAAAAACGGAATAATACACAAGAAACAATAACTTTGCGACTGGAATTGGAAGCTTTTGACATATCATAAGATGTCACGTATAGAAAGAAATGAATCGGAAATGATGTGAATTTCCAAGCCACTAATTTAAAAGCCGAAACAGAATATTCTTATTTCAGATAAAATTCCATCACTCTCTTTCTCATTTTATATATATATACACACACACACACACACACTCACACACACACACACAGACACACACACACACACACATACATATATATATATATATATAGATATATATATATATATATATATATAAATATTTATATATATCTAAATATATAATATATATAAATATATATATATATATATATATATGTATATATATATGTAAGTATATATATACACACACATATATATATATATATATATATAAATATATACATATATAAATGTATATCAGTGTGTTTGTGTTTACACATATATAATCACATATGTATATATAGAAAGATGTATAGCCTGATACATAGGTAGATATACAGAGCACAAAACCTGTTTCACCATGTTCACCTTATTTCACTCATTATATACTTGAACTCATCAAAAGTGTTGAACGCTTGGAAATATTTGTTTTTATTTTTTCCCCAACGAAAGAGATATCTATCTAATATTTCTTTCGATAGAAAAAAACAATGGAAAAGACACGTGCTCCATACCTATTGAAATATTTGTTACTCTTATGGCCTATTTGTTTAATAATTTTGCTATCTCTTATCCAATATCTATGGAACGAGGAAAAAAAAATAGAAAACCCAGATAGTACGTTTTGAATTAAAAATTAAAGGACATTTTCAAATCAGCCAATCTATATTTTAAGATACCATGAAATTCAAATTGTAAAAATACACAACCATCTATATTAAAAGTGTAAGAAAATATAATTGATTTATATAGATATTACTAATAAGGATTTTCTCTCTGAAAATTAAAATAATTGACATATAACATGTATGTTAGAACATAATAAATAGAAAAAAATTATAGGAATGAAACTATGTGGATTTCTATCTTTAAAAGAGAGAGAGAGAGAGAGAGAGAGAGAGAGAGAGAGAGAGAGAGAGTTGAATCACTTGTGGACACCATTCACATATTACGTAACGAATGGGGAAATTCACTCATCCTTTCACAGTTGAATAGTTCAAAGGGAAGCAATTCAAGCACCCGGGAAAGCCACCTATAAGAGTAATAAGTTTAAATGAATTTCTCTGCTTTATCGAGAATGAAATTGCTTAAAGCCGTGAGACTGAAATAGTAATAAACACACAGGCGACCGTAATTTTGACTTACTTTGTTATTATTTCTTACGGGTTGGTGACCATAATATAACTCCTTTATGTCAATATATCCGTTTTTAAAACGGTAAATGCCTGGCAGAATTTATTGCAGAATCTCGGTCGAATTTTACTGCAAATTTTTAAGTATGGTTTGCTGCGTTCAGTTTATTTGCACGTTGGATTTCATATAGAAACGTATTTGCACTCAATAACATAATGTAAGAACATAGATTAAAAAAAAAAAAGAGAGAGAGAGATTAAGTGATGGTTATGGACTATTGCAGGATTACTGGCAGAACATGTAAGTTATCGGGAAGTACCTATAAATGGCATATTTGATATGAAAATCATGCACGAAATTTCAAATTTTGAAATGTTAATTCTCTTATAATATTCTATTAATGCAGGGTTTTTTCATTGTAAAACACAATATTTTTCTGCAATTACACTCTATACCAGGATATCTAGTAATTTGGTTATAGACATAACTTCACCTGCAGCTTCCACCAGGTAATGTTGATATAAGTGAGTGCTCGGAGCTGAAAATGTAATGTTGCATCTCACTTATTTATGAAGATTCTTGATACGATTTTAATGAACCATAAATATCTTTGATTTAGCATCAGATGTCTAAAATCAGAACACTATCAAAATGAACAGTGAAATGAAATATATACTCCCAGAGATATCATATTGGGTTTCCATATATTTGAATAAAATGGTTTGTGAGCCTCGCATATAAGCAAATATCATATTTAAGAGTAACAAAAATAGCCTATAGGATTTTTACTAGAAGTAAATACTTAGTCGATTAAATAATTTGTGTGTGAGACAGAATTACAGAAATTTCAAATATCCTTCCTTAATACTCAAGGTCTTCAGAGCTTTTTCATCACAAAAAGACTATGTAATGATATCATAAGAAAGAGATAGAAACTTACGGAGCTCTTGATCACTTATCTAACTTGTATAAATATATATGACAGTTCAATCAGCAAAGATAGAAACGCTGGCTCAGTTATTTTGAAACGACCAAAGAAAAAGAGAAAGTCAAACGCCATAAAACCGAATGTGGTATCTCCGTCATATAAGGGAAAAGGTCATCATTAGATGAGTTAGCAAAGTTTCAAGATGGCTAATCTTGGAAAACATTATATGGTGAGGCAAACCTATGAAATGTTAAGCCAGTCATAGAATTAATAATAGACAATGTAACTACTATACCAAATATTAAGTATTATAGAGAAATAGAAAATGCAGATTGAATTTTACACATACGGAATCATTGGATGTACTCAATCCAGCTGGAGTAACAATAATCCCAAACATTCTAAAAGACAAGAATTTTCTAAAGGTTATTTTAGAATCTATGAAAAGAAATTTATTTTATACAAGCATCAGTCAAAACGCATAGGGGAAACAAACTCAAGCAGTAGAGAACAGGGCAACCAAAACCATTCGTGATATTGCTAAAAAATGTTCTTGCTTTAACGTCAAGAGATATTGCTGTAGCTGAAGCCCATGATCATAAAACTTGCTAAAGGGACTACTCAAAAAAAAAAAAAAAACTAAGGATATCGACGTTAAATGTA
>NC_090732.1:27525438-27540438 GCF_036898095.1 Palaemon carinicauda | reverse complement strand
AGATTCACACATTCCTTGTCTTTGAACTGCTTTCATTAATAATGAAGTTTTGACAGAACCAAACTATTTTATAATAGTCTATAAATGCCCTACCTAATGTTTTTTCATAAAATGTTGATTATTTTATTAGAAGATTAATTACATGGATATAGTCAGTTTTTGAATATATGCTACAGAAGCCTGCCTGCTCTCTTGGTTAATTACTCTTTAACTGTCTTTACTGTCGGCCTGATATGGTCTTTGTGAATATATTTTATACAATTTAGAGTAAATTTATGGCAAGGTACTATTTCAGGTCTTAGGTGCCTACTTTTTCTGTGAATTAATATGATAAATGATAAAATTTCTCCAAGCTGTAGGTCTTGATCATTCTTGCAAACATTGTATGTGAAGCTCAGTTAGTTTTAGTATTATGAAATATCCTTCATCAATGACTAAATAGATTGTTAGCTCATCTGATCCTAGTGATTTACCCCTTTTTATGCCTTTTAATGATTTCTATACTACTATTGATACTTTTGGTACAGCCTAAGGAGTTTCATTATTTCCATTGGCAAAGTTATCTCTTATATCATTATCATATAGCATTACATAGAAATCCTAGACAATTTTTATCACTTCATTGTCTTTAGGAATGTCTACGGTTTGTAGTTTACTGTTTTTGATAGTTCTGCTAATTCTATTTCATATGTCTTGGATTTTACCCTTATTTTCACTCTTTTTTTTATTAGTTTTTTGGTCTTTCTGATAAATTTTCCATGATCTTGCTTAGGAAGTTTTCTACTTATTCTTTGTGCTGATTACAATAAAAAAAAAATTTGTATTACTCTGTACTTTATTACTTGATTCCATTTCATTATATGGCTGAAAGTACCTATTTATATTGATAAACTAAATTCTACAGATTTTTCTAATAAATATAGGATCGTTTATTTTCCGTATTATCATTAGTTTTTCTCTTTCGTAATAGGTAGTATATGGGCCAAGTCACCAGCAACCCGTTCAGATACTACCGCTAGAGAGATAACTCGAGTGTCATACGTGGGTGACATTGAGATGAAGGGTAGATGGAGAGGGTTTGAGTATGCTCTTCGTACTCCCCAAGAGAGTCTTATTCACCAAACGTTCATTTGGGCTCCACAAGGAACTAGAAGAGTTGGAAGCCCCAGGCGTACATGGCTGAGGGTTGTGAAGCGCGAAGTAGATGATGATGAATGGAGAAGTATTGAATTAAAAGCTCAAGATAGAGACCACTATCGAAATCTAACAGAGGCCCTTATTGTCAGTAGGCGTAGGAGGAGATAATGATACATACATACATATACCAAAGGCACTTCCCCCAATTTTGGGGGGTAGCCGACATCAACAAATGAAACAAAAAAACAAAAAAAGTGGACTTCTACTTTCTACGTTATTCCCAGCCTGACAAGGGACTCAACCGAGTTCAGCTGGTACTGCTAGGGCGCCACAGCCCACCCTCCCCCGTTATCCACCACAGACGAAGCTTCATAATGCCGAATCCCCTACTGCTGCTACCTCCGCGGTCATCTAAGGCACCGGAGGAAGCAGCAGGGCCTACCGGAACTGCGTCACAATCGCTCGCCATTCATTCCTATTTCTAGCACGCTCTCTTGCCTCTCTCACATCTATCCTCCTATTACCCAGAGCTTTCTTCACTCCATCCACCCACCCAAGCCTTGGCCTTCCTCTTGTACTTCTCCCATCAACTCTTGCATTCATCACCTTCTTCAGCAGACAGCCATTTTCCATTCTCTCAACATGGCCAAACCACCTCAACACATTCATATCCACTCTAGCTGCTAACTCATTTCTTACACCCGTTCTCACCCTCACCACTTCGTTCCTAACCCTATCTACTCGAGATATACGAGCCATACTCCTTAGACACTTCATCTCAAACACATTCAATTTCTGTCTCTCCATCACTTTCATTCCCCACAACTCCGATCCATACATCACAGTTGGTACAATCACTTTCTCATATAGAACTCTCTTTACATTCATGCCCAACCCTCTATTTTTTACTTAAACTGATCCACCTCCTCAAGTAACTCTCCATTCAACATGACATTTAACCTTGCACCACCTTCCCTTCTCGTATATCTCATAATCTTACTCTTACCCACATTAACTCTCAACTTCCTTCTCCCACACACCCATCCAAATTCTGTCACTAGTCGATCAAGCTTCTCTTCTGTGTCTGCAACCAGTATAGTATCATCCACAAACAACAACTGATTTACCTCCCATTCATGGTCATTCTCGCCTACCAGTTTTAATCCTCGTCCAAGCACTCGAGCATTCACCTCTCTCACCACTCCATCAACATACAAGCTAAACAACCACGGCGACATCACATATCCCTGTCTCAGCCCCACTCTCACCGGAAACCAATCACTCACTTCATTTCCTATGCTAACACATGCTTTACTACCTTTGTAGAAACTTTTCACTGCTTGCAACAACCTTCCACCAACTCCAAATAACCTCATCACATGATGAGGATGGTATATATAATATACCAGTGTAACCTCATATATTATGCTGATTAATGTGTTGTCATCCTTGTCCTTATGATGTTTTCTATTTGTGACATATATGATGAAGAGTTACTGGTAAGTTTTTATTTATTTGTTAGAAAATTTCCCTTATATAATGTTCACCTTGATTATGACTATTTTTGTTTTACAATTGTCATTTCAATTTAGTTGGTGAGAGATTAAGTTTTTATTAGAAAACCCGTCAATAATTGATATTTATATCTCATTTATGACATATTATCCTGATTATCTTACAGTATTTGGGATTATGAAATACTTATACAAGGGTAAGCTTATCTTAATGAATTTAATCATACAATACCCCTTAATCCAATCCAAATTTACTTAACATGAGGTCCCTTAACGTACCTCTTCCAGGTGAGACTCTGCACCTTGATACTGTTCACAGGTGTAAGTCTCTTTCTTGACTGGTTGTCTTAACGCTTTCGCTAATATACTTTTTTCTTTTTCGTCAGCTTCCGGCGGGGACTCAATCAATCTTTCTCATAAAAACTTTGATATAAACTCAAAAACCTATGTCAGACAGTTTTTAATGACATTCTATCTCCTATGTTTTCTGCCCTTAACCTGAATAACTTCCTTTTGTAAAACCCCGCTCTCTCTCTCTCTCTCTCTCTCTCTCTCTCTCTCTCTCTCTCTATATATATATATGTATGTATATATATATATATATATATATGTGTGTGTGTATATATATATGCATATATATATATACATATATATATATATATATATATATGTATATATATATGCATATATATATACACTATATATATGTGTGTGTGTGTATGTGTTTTTGTACGTATCTCCTCTATGATTGGATGGCTTCAGAGAAGGACATCTTCGGCAATTACAATGGCCATTCTTTAATTAATAATTCTTACATACATACATACAAATACCAAGTCACTTCCCCCAATTTTGGGGGGTAGCTGACATCAAACAAATGAAACAGAAAAGGGGACCTCTCCTCTCTACGTTCCTCCAAGCCTGACAAGTAGCACAAAATGTACAGTTAAAACTTTTACAATACTTGGGACTCCATATATCTACACAAGAAATTTTACCAATAGCACATGGCCTCCCATATACCATTCACCTTTATGTTTTACATAAACTTATGTTTTCGAGAAAAAAAAAATCTTTTTCTCGAAACGCATCATATCACATACCAAACCCTTTCCACAATTTTCCCACCTGCTACTGTCTAGCAACTTTGAATTATTATAATCTTTTTACTAGAGTTCAAATTTCTATTTATATTAATTCTTCTTAAAACATGTATAAATCATAGATAAGTCATATCAACACTGTTTTAAATAAGAGACATGACTTTTTGTTGTAGATATATTGGACAAATACTATAGGTTCAGGAGGAAGTGCTAGTGGTTATTTCTATAATGCATTTACTCTACTCTCTTCTAAAATTACCTTCATACAGTAGGAGAAATGTAATTGCTCGTATTTTCTCTGCCCCAGCTCGCTACTGAGCTAATGCAGAAGTGAATTCATCTTGAATCTGTGTCGTCTTGAATTATGGCTGTGGATTCTTCAATGCGTTGTGTTACAACTCCTAGTGTATCTATATCTACCAACGGTTTAAAAGGATTTCAAAACGTGTTTATTTTAGCCATGTAGTTTCTATGAAAGACAATTGCCTTTGGGGAATCAATGTTTCCAATAGTGATATGCAATTTTCTGAGATTCTCTCGGGTAAATTTCCATGAAAAATACATTGATTTTTATCATTCCATTTATTGACTGTTCGGCCTCACAATAGCCTTGTCAAATTATTACAGGTTTACATTGGGTTGCGAAATCCTTTCATATACAGGGATTCAAATCAAGATAAGATAAAATTAACCTGGCCAGTCAATGGTATTATAAAGACTGTAAAAGAAGAAAGGGGAAATATTTTACCATTGCAAGGATCCTCTAGACATATAAAGAAAATGGAAAAGAAAAATAAGTGAATGTGGGCTTTTCCGCATCTCTAATAATGATTAAAAAGTTTACATTCGTTAGCTGTTACTAGAAACTCGCTATCATTCTCATGAATCTTCCGTATGTTCTTGTCATAAAAAAAAGTCTAGAGATAGTTAATACGTTTATTTACTTAAGACGTCTGATGCACTCTAAATACGATTCTATAACCTAGAAATGGGTACAATCTCTAAACCCTATTAGGTTGGGCACTGCCAAGAGTGATTTCATGGGTAAAGAACTTCTGAAACAAGACCCTGAAAAAAAAAAATTAAAAAAAATTACAATCTTTTTACCGTTCATAAGCAGACAAAATTATTATAAATCTTCTCAGACTTGTGCAGTGCCGTCCCAGACTGGGCAACTGATGTAATCAACAGCTTTTATCCAGGAAACCTTTGCATGCCTTGGTATAACAAAGTCCTCACCTCAATAAGCATGCTTTTCCAATTAAGATCGTTTCTTGAATAAGAAAGAAAACAACAACAATGATAATAATAATAATAATAATAATAATAATAATAATAATAATAATAATAATAATAATAATAATAATAATAATAATAATTTGTAAAATACGGAAAAATCCTGGGACCATTGATGTGGAAAAGAAATATTTGGAAACGTGCAAACAAATATTAATATGAAATAAGAAACTATGAAATCAAATGCTAATATAAGCGGCTTAAAAATAGAAAACATCTTTTACTTATTTTTCTGTGGAAATTTCTTTTACTTCTTTATCTGGAAAAAAAGTCGAAACCCTACCACCTATTTCTGTCTTCCATCCTTATAGAAAGTAACAGTTTTCCTTCTGGGTCACTGCATTTGAGTGACTGCGTTTGAAAGGAAAACTTTGATGTTAGAGTTCACTTTCTGTGTCCTCAATACCTGGTCTTCAAATAGCCATGCGACAAGCATTGAACCTAAGCACATCAAGTTTCGAATATCTAACACCAATGTTTTTGTTGAAGGAAGTGAATTTATTGGAAATATTGCACCACACTTCCAGCTTTTTATTGAATTGTTGTTATTAATGCAAAGATAATGAAAATTATTTCCATTTATCAAGTATATTGCATACAGAATATAAACTTATATTCTTAATACATTTCTGAATAGTATGTATGAAATTGAGTATATAATTTTCATAACATTTCGTGTCAGGTAATTTTACCGTTTACCTAGAACACAAATATATAATTTCATATCTCCTATTTGTTGGGTTGTTTCATTTTTCTAAAATTGACATTGATTTTAAAATATCGCTAAACAGTCGGATATTTTACCTAATAATATCAGAATCTGATTCGTTTTTGTCGTAGCTCTCATCTCTCAGTGTATTATTTTGAAAAACATTCCATGGATGTATCTTTCTTGTTTCTTCCCATTAATTAATTTTTTAATGATGGAAAGAAAATTCCTTTGCATTTCATCTCCAAAAAGTGTAAATCCATATATTCATGATACACGGCCACACAAGATTGTCCTCAAAACTCCAAATACTTCAGCAATGACATACACACAGACAGATGTACAGTAAACCAGCAGGCAAAACGTAACGGATATTTGACCAAGCGATGTGGTGTTATTGTTACCATGAGATCTTGAGTAGGTGTAATTATAACATGAAAGCCCTTGGTCAATTCTTCGTTTCCTTTTTCCTCCCAGCTGGCTGTCATGTTGAGACATCGCATGTTCCAGCTATTTGCCGTTAGTATATATATATATATATATATATATATATATATATATATATGTATATATAGTATATATATATATATATATATATATATATATATATATATATATATATATATATATATATACATATATATATATATATATATATATATATGTGTGTGTGTGTGTGTGTGTGTGTTTGTGTGTGCTTGCGTGTGTGTACGCCTTTGTGTATGTCAGAATTCACATATCCCCCACAGTAGCCAATTAAATTTCTTGGGGCAATTACATACCCCAGTGAAAAGTTTCTTCACACCTTTATACAAAATTCTATGACAGTCTTCCCTCTGCCATATCTGACGAACTAGTGATTTAACGAAAATGTTTAACTTCATGCTAATAACTATTTTAGATTATTACATTTGTAATTCTTGTGTGGTAGGTAGAAGTGTACTGAACGCCTGTAAACCTTATAGGTATATCAAGAGTACATATTTTAATGGTTATACCACCGATGTCTTCAACGTCTTATAAGGTTCCTAAAAGTACCAGGAACCACTAGCAGATGACGTCACGGGATGCAACCAATGAGGATATTCTTCGGTAACTTACCCTTGCTGTAGTGTCGCAGAAATGTCTAATCCGATTTTCCTAATTGGTGTAAACATTGAATTATCTATATAACAGTTTCCAAGATATTATATGAATCTGTTAATATTTAAAATTTACGGATTTCATTATTTTAGATTTTCTTTATATGTTACATAGGATTGATTGTTTATTAGATTATTTGAGTTTCTACTAATAATAATAATAACTAGCGGAACCCGTGTAAATTACAGGAAATGATATTCTTAATACTAATTATCTTGTTCCTAACCTATACATGTTTGAATAAAATGTGATATGATTTAACTTGTGTATTTATTCTATAAAATGAGCAATACATAAAACAATTTACAAAACTTCTTTATATACAATATTTCTAGTGAAGGTACTTCCTCTTCTCTGGCCATGAGTAGAATTATTTTGAAGACAAATTTTCACTCTCACACTGTTCATAGACCTTGCTCCTAAGAAGGCTACATAAAGTTGTCCATGAGTAAAGCAAGGTTGTGGTAGGTAGATCGCAACTTTAATGAAAGTCTGTCCTTGAGCTTTATTAATGGTCATTGAATATGATAGGCGAACGGGAAATTAAGTAATGTCTAGGAATACTAGAAACAAAGGGTGATCAGACTTATGAGAAATCTTTTACAATAAGAACGGATTAGTCGTTAAACGTAAAGGCCCGAGATTAATTTTTTAATCTAGGTTACAGGAATTAATAGAACTTAATTTTATTTCTATTATTTAAAAAAAAAGTCAGGTGCGAAAAGCAAAATTGGGAAAACTATATAAAATGTGCTTTGGTTAATTAATCAAAGTCTAATGTGAATTTGTAAGAGTTTACCATGAACTTATTTCCGTTTTCTTTAAAGTGTGACTCACGAGTATACCATGAAATTATTTCCGTTTTTTTTAAAGCATGACACAAAAGTTAATAAAACACAAGCTATCGTATTAATATATAGATAATGATAATACTAATAATAATAATAATAATAAAAATAATAATAATAATAATAAAACGGGCAGTAATTTCATTCTTCTGGGATCGTTATAAATGTTACAGATCCTGTCTGAGCAAAGATCTGGCAGTAGTTTTAGTCACCTGGAAGCCTTTGAAACATTATGCGATAATATGGATTTTTATCTAGGTACAAGTCAGAAATCAGTAAAGACTATTAGATTCTCATAAACCTGATTTTTACTTTTAGTTGGATCTTTTTGATGAAACAAGATCAAGCTCCCTCAGAGTGGCATTGTGAGCACTTCATCATGTAACCTGACGGAACTGTGCTTTACTGTAAAGCGTCATGCATAGCTTTTGCTTTGCACATTAGTATTCACTCAACCGCTTCGGAACATTCGAGTTGATATGGATAGTGTTACTCAGAATTTGTAAATAGTTTGATATATGTTGAGTAACAGTACATGATATTTTCCTATCATTGGCGTTCATCTCCATTTTTGAGTTGAGAGTTGTCGCACTATTTGGTACAGACTTTTATTATTGAATAATTCATTTACCAAAATGCTAAATAAACTTGTTGAAATGTTAATTCTCGTGGATTTCTATTTCCTGTTTATATACATTGTGATTTCATTGAATTGTTGAAAGGGTTAAATTCTAATTTGTTCTATCTCATCTAGCTCCAGTAATACCATAGAAATTGTGACAAAAATAATGAAAATATTCAACAAAGTAAGAACAGGTGCCACCATTTCTGTATAAGGTACAATGTAATGTAAACCTGGTTGAATGCTGACTAACATTGAATAAAACAATGATATGAAATCTGCAAAAGTAGAGATATTGTGAAACCATCTTTATTCAACATAACATGTACATCACCATGGTCCAAGTCTACTAATAATAAGGATACCTTTATTTTGACCTCATTGTTTTTATGAGCAACAATAATCTTAGTTTCTACATCAGCAATCCACAAATCTAATCTATATGATGCAAGACACCTTTTGTCAGGATTTACTTCTACATCACACACCCCCACCCCCACCCACCCCCAAAAAAGGGCTACCTGGGTTACAATAGTAACTTGTGTCATGGTAAAGTTAGTGTAAATCGTGAATTAAAATTTAAATCAAGGTTATTTTTGTTAGTGACTGAGTTTGCGCTGTTTGTTCATATACACGAAGTTCGTCTCACGCGTATTATCCCCAAACTGTTACTGTGTAATCATGATCATCTATCAGTAGTACGTCTTACGTTTCAATCCGTTATATTATTATTATTATTATTATTACTATCCAAGCTACAACCCTAATTGGAAAAGCAAGATGTTATAAGCCCAGGGGCTCCAACGGGGAAAAATAGCCCAGTGAGGAAAGGAAATAAGGAAATAAATAAATGAAGAGAACAAATTAACAATAAATCATTCTAAAATAAGTAATAACGTCAAAACAGACATGTCATATATAAACTATTAACAACATCAAAAACAAATATGTCATAAATAAACTATAAACAGACTCATGTCCGCCTGGTCAGCAAAAAAGCATTTACTCCAACTTTGAACTTTTGAAGTTCTACTGATTCAACCACCCGATTAGGAAGATCATTCCACAACTTGGTAACAGCTGGAATAAAACTTCTACAGTACTGCGTAGTATTGAGCCTCGTGATGGAGAAGGCCTGGCTATTAGAATTAACTGCCTGCCTAGTATTATGAACAGGATAGAATTGTCCAGGGAGATCTGAATGTAAAGGATGGTCAGAGTTATGAAAAATCTTATGCAACATGCATAATGAACTAATTGAACGACAGTGCCAGAGATTAATATCTAGATCAGGAATAAGAAATTTAATAGACCGTGAGTTTCTGTCCAACAAATTAAGATGAGAATCAGCAGCTGAAGACCAGACAGGAGAACAATATACAAAACAAGGTAGAATGAAAGAATTAAAACACTTCTTCAGAATAGATTGATCACCGAAAATCTTGAAAGACTTTCTCAATAAGCCTATTTTTTGTGCAATTGAAGAAGACACAGACCTTATATGTTTCTCAAAAGTAAATGTGTTTGTCTGTGTTTGTCTCATATGTTTACTTGAAGAAAAAGGCTAAAATATTCAAACTAAAAGTAAATAGTAGATAAAACGCATTAGGAGAAAATTCACGTACTTAGAGGTTCGTCGTAGGGAAAGTATTCCTAAACTTGATTATACGCTACTTAAACGTATTAAAAATATTCTAAGTCAGCCCGTAATATTCAAATCTATATCATTCTTCATCTATGTGTATTTTGTATAAGAATGGAATATTGTTCTTCTCTTAATAATTAGGGCAATAATTTGTTTAACCTTTGTCATGTAATTTTACATGCAACAGTATTCATTAATTTCCGCTCAAAATTATAAAAGCAGCACATAAAAAATTTACTCTATGTATCAATTCTTCTAGCGCAATTAAATATATTAGTTCAAATTCATCTATCACTATGTTTTTCGTACCTCTGTGCTTGAGCAACTGGAATGTTCTTTTCACCGATACGAAGTCACTTCTTCAGAGAGAAAAAAAAAATTTGCATACGTCGTTTTGTTTCTCCATTGGGAAATGTTGTCAATAGCTTTCTCTTCAAGGTTTCTTCACAAACCACTCACAGTGTTTTCAACAAGAAAAAAAATATAACAGTTTTTTTTTTTCATGCTACAGTCGTCTTGAAATAGTTACTGCGGTGGTTAACTTAATGTGAAGTAAAAACTGAATTTTTTTCTTCTTACAAATTCTATTAGCCTACCTTATGTCCATTCATTTTACATATCCACCATAGTAAGGATTGTGATGTATACCATTTTGATATATATATATATATATATATATATATATATATATATATATATATATATATATATATATATATATATATATATATATGTATATATATATATATATATATATATATATATATATATATATATATATATATATATATATATATATGTGTGTGTGTGTGTGTGTGCGTGTGTTTGTGTGTCCGTGTGTGTGTCCGTGTGTTTGTGTGTCCGTGTGTGTGTATATAACTTGGTGAATTAGGATTGTCATTAATTTAGGGTTTTTGTTCACCTTAAAATTATTCTGTTATTTGTTCCATTGACTTGCTTTGGTTGATGATTTATAATGCAATTATTTGTATTTCTTATTATATTTGACAACTTCATAATCATAATCCTCCAGGAGATCCTAAATAAAACGGGATGGAAGGATAACGCATGACAATTTGTTCAACTGTGTGTATCAGCCTCTAATGGGAAATTATTAAATTTCACAATAAAAGTCAAGTGCTTGCTCTTGCACTTTCTTTCAATTACTTCTTATGTGCCTAATTAAATCTTCCTTCTCGATTTATCGGCTCTCTCTCTCTCTCTCTCTCTCTCTCTCTCTCTCTCTCTCTCTCTCTCTCTCTCTCTCTCTCTCTCTCTTGTAGGTTACAATTACATCGCTCGTCTACCCACTGCTTTTCCTGTGAAATAGCTACTACATAAATGTACAAGTACCTACAATTATTCATGAAAGGAGATAGACAGAGAGACCCTATCTCTCCTAAACTGTTTATAATATGTTTAAAAGAATTATTTTTGAAATTTAGATTTGGAAAATGTAGGAATTAATATCAATGGGGAACACCTCAACAACCTAAGATTTGCAGAGGAATTGCAAAAGGTGATAAAAGATCTTAATAGAGGAAGCCGAAATGTAGAACGGAAAGTAAATATGATCAAAACTCAGATAACGTTTATTGAAAATGCAGAGTCAACAAGTAAGCGTTTTGAACGAACCTCGAGATTTTTATCGAAAACACGACCTTAGGACAGACAGTGTTTCCGAAGGTCACGAGACCAAAATTAAAACAAAGATAGGAATGGCATGAAAAACCTTTGATTAAAAAAAAGAAAGTAGAGTTTAGGAAAATTAAAAGGCCACTTTCTCCAAAAAAATTATCTAATCCTTAAAAGTTTTAACTTATGTATTCAGAACCTTTGAACTTTACTAAATCCTCAGAATATAAGCTAGTTAAAACATAAAGAGCTAGGCAAAGAATAATGGTGGGAATAACACTAACAGAATAAAAAAAGCAACATGGATACGAGAGCAAACTAACGTAGAAGATATTCTAACATGTTAGAAACAGGAATTGACATGGGTAGGTTAATAAATGATAAGAGCACTAAAAAAAATCACTGAAAGATCACGAGGATATTTTTTATAAGTAAGTATTGGGAGCAATAATAATAATAATAATAATAATAATAATAATAATAATAATAATAATAATAATAATAATAATAATAATAATAATAATAACTTGAGGAGATGGAAATTATTAGTGAATAGGATTACTAGAAGAACACTGACAGACATTATAAAACACACATGGAGGGCGAGAGGTGATGTTGAGGAGGCTAGTAGGTGAAGGAAAACCCATATCCTCTGATTTGGATGACTATATATGCATGGATAAAACAATTGATTCAATATCAAGTGGTGGCAATGGTGCATGATTTGAACCCCTAGTATCTTAGGTTGCGGAAAAAATGGCATCAACCCTCCGCGTAAGAAAACGTCTATCCAGAATTCACGTGAGCAGAAAAACAAATATATCTTTGCTTGCAGATGTTCCTCATATACTCAAAATATTTAGTATAACATTCTAGAATCTGAGTTCATGTTGTCGAACGGATATAGGGTTTCGACCATCCAAAAAAGAAAAATGATGATGGAATCTAAAGCATTGTATGGACTGGCTTACATAGTAAGTCAAATTCTCTTAAAAGTTCAGGAGGTCAGACAAGCAACATGTTAAATATGCTGCCGATTTTAGTCAAAATATTGTGGTAATGATCTTAATATCATAGGTGAGGAAGGGATTTAAAAAAAAGATAATGAAGGGAAAACGACAGATAAATTAATATTGTTAGTGGATGAATGGTTTGGTAATAGGAGCTTTTCATCCAAGAATGGCAACAAATGTACGCAGTGTGCTTTCAGCGTAGATTTGCAGAAAAAGGCAAGTGTTATAAACACTTGTTGATGTCTAAGAGAGAGAGAGAGAGAGAGAGAGAGAGAGAGAGAGAGAGAGAGAGAGAGAGAGAGAGAGAGAAAGAGAGAGAGAGAGAGAGAGAGAGAGAGAGAGAGAGAGAGAGAGAGAGATTTTGCTAGCAACTGTGTATTTTTCAAGGTCAGCTAACTAACAAACAGGTCAGACTTGGTCAGTAGCCAATTTAATGGATTGTTAGAAAAGAAGAATCTCTATTAAATTTAAAAAAAAGTTAATTCTACCTTGCTACCCCCATATAGTATTGTGTGAAATGCTTAAGACGTCTTATGGAGTCAGATATATCTTAATAAGGACTCTTAATTAAGATAGTCTGGCGAATTAATTTGCTTGTATCAGAGAGATTATCGAGCCAAATGTTCAGCTCACTGCACTTAATGCCAAGTACAGATTGAATTGAAATATTTGTTAGAGAAAAAGAGTATCCTTGATGAGTGAAAAGAAAGGTGATAATAAAGGCAATGGAAATCAATAGTGACTGTCTGATACATTAGTGTCCAAGTATTCATCTGCACAGGGGAAATTACAGATAAAGGATGAGAAATTACTTAAGTGACCTGTCTTACTAGTCTCATTTAAAGAACTAGTTAATTCAGTCACAAATCATGAATTGAAGGTAATCATATTCATGGAGTAACTGAAACTCATCGTATATGTAGAGTATTCTACTCACTTTGTATCAATTCCATCTAAAGAATGTAGATCTCTGGCATATTTAGATAAAAAGTAAAACTTTCAATTAAATTTACAGTATACCTATGGTAAATAAAAAGTTATTTATGTAAACATACTATGATGTATATATATTATCAATTGTAATTGTAAATGTGTATATCCTAATAGGAGATAAAAAAAGAGAGCTAGGTTGAATTAGTGCATGGTGCAAATTATGGGGCATGGAACTGAATAACAACAAAACTCAAAGCATGATTGTAAGTAAGTCGTAAAAAGAGACTCGTGAACATCCAGATTTCTGCATTCACAATGTCTGTTTATCTATAGGTGACTCCTTTGAAATTTTAGGTGTGATTGTTATTGCATATTTACTTTTGAGAGACATTATATTCTACCTTCTTTAATTGCATACAAGATTGGCTTATGAGGAAAGTCTTTTTAAGATTTGTTTATCTATTTATTCTGAAGAATTTTTTAATTCTTCCATTCTACCTTGTTTTTGGGTATTGTTTTCCTGTCTGGTCTTCAGCGGCTGACTCATCTTAATTTGCTGGAAAATCTTGCTCTATATCAAATTTCTTATTCCTAATCTCTGTAATAATCACTGGTATCGTCGATAACTTATTTCTTTTTGCAGGATGCATAAGATTTTTTCATAATCCTCACCATCCTTTGCATTCGGATCTTCCCAAATTGCATCATCTTGTACGTAATAGTAGGTATGCAGTTAGTGCCATTCTAGATTTTTTTTTTACCTGTTACCAGATAATCGAATGTTCTTCCTAATCAGGTAGTTGAATCGGTGGAACTTAAGAATTTCAAACTTGCAATGAATGTTTTTATGTTGGGCAGGCTGCTATGAGTATTTCTTCATTGTTAACATTGATAGTGATCTTCAGATATTTCATATTTTTTATTCATTACTTTTCATATAGTTCAGATATTTCCTTATATCCTTTCGTCACTGGGTTATTTTTGCTTTTTGGAGCCACTGTGATTTAAGCATCCTACTGTTCCAGGTAGGTTTGTAGGTTATCTAATAATAATAATAATAATGATAATAATAATAATAATAATAATAATAATAATAATAATAATAATAATAATAATAATAATAATAATAATAATAATAATAATAATAATAATAATAATATCAATTATATACATACGCAGTTACTTATACTAGCATTATGAATTGTGGTTCTGTATTAGAAAAGTCCCTGCCTGGAAATGTGTCGGACGGGTTCGAGTACCACAAAAGCTCGATAGTTTCTTATAGTGTCTGTAACCTAACTATCCTTTTGGTCCTGGCTCGGATGGAGAGGTGGTTTGGGCGCTGGTAATATGTATATATGGTCAGTCCTGCAATGTAAGGTATTGTCAATATCCTTTGCCT
>NC_090732.1:27515438-27517938 GCF_036898095.1 Palaemon carinicauda | reverse complement strand
ATATATATATATATATATATATATATATATATATATATATATATATAAAGCTTCTAGTAAAGTAATAAAGGTATTCAACAGGGTCCAAAAATACATAGTATATTTCAAATCTTGTTCATTTTCATTCCATAGAAGTAAAAAATCGTGAACATTTACACAAATATAATAAAACATGGTTAATGGCATATTAAAATTCCTGCTTAAGCATTTTTAGCCCAAAAAAAGGAGGACCAGAATTCATTCAAATACCCAAAGGAGAAATGGTAGTGGGATTAACCAAGATATAACACCAACTTACGACCTCAGTTGTGGTAGGTAAATTGGAGAAGTGGAAACGTTAGAGTTTATTTAAAGACGAAACAAGCTTTTTGATGTATAAGGACTCAATAGAAGTTAGAAAATCCCTATTGTTTGTTTCAACTAGTAATAGAGATTTTTTTTTATTAACCTTAATTTTACATATAGGGGCATGGGTCTTTTTATTCACAAATTACGATTCACTCAGTTTTTGTACTGTTCTGTAACTGAATCCCTTATGGCTATAGTATTTCATCTGCAATAACCTGTAACAAGATCCATCATAGATACCGGAACATCTTGACATTTCAGTGGATTGATTGGAACTAATTTGATGTCAGGGATCCGAATTCTTGTTCATATCTTTGTTTAAATTTGGTTGGAAACTTGCGATCTGAAATTAAAGGAAAAGTGACAAATATATTTTTCTCTAAGACATATAAAAAAGGTATCGGATTAGAGAAATGTCTTAGCAGACTGTTAACCATATTTGAAAACCACATATTTTGGATACGGGTCTTATCTGAATTTTTTTTATTAAAAATAAAACCTCATTATGAAAGAGAGACCAGATTGAAGAATAACGAAGAACCTTAAAAACTAAAGTTCATCATTTATAGCTAATTTTAAAATCATTAAAACATAAACTATCAATTGTATGTTTGTTTCTAAAACACAGATATGGTAAATTTGCTATTGTCTCCTCTTACATTTATGTCAAAGAAACGTAATTTTTTTTTTCTTTTTCCAAAGTGAGTTTCATACTTCAGTACTGATTAATAACATGGTAGAAACATCTCATGTTGCCCTTGTTAGACTAACATGAGTGTTAACAACATATCGTCTGCAATAAACAGGTTTACACTTTCCGTGATGACAAGTTGAAACATTTTCTTCTAAACAACACACAAAATTATTTGAAAACGCAAATCCTATTGGGTAATCCACTACGGAAAGGCTGGCCATTAAAAACAAATATCGAGTCATGCAAAGAAAACTCGAGAAAAGACCCAAACTAAAACGAAATCATGAGTGATGACATGTCTGAAGTCTTTGTCCTGCAGTGGATTGGAAACGGTTGCATTTATTGTTAATGTTGTTGTTATAAATGTTTTTGTTGTTGTCATATATATATATATATATATATATATATATATATATATATATATATATATATATATATATATACAAATATATATATATATATATATATATATATATATATATATATATATATATATATATATATATATATATATATATATATATATATATATATATAAGTTTATTCAGATTATATTTGATTTGATTTTGCTTTACTCTTCTAGTAACAACTTTAATCATATACTACCACTTATTCTGGGAGAACTAAGCTTGCAGTTAATTCTAATTCTAATAGCCAGACCTTCTCCATGATGAGGTTCAATGCTAAAGAGTATTATAGGAATTTTATTCCAGCTGTGACAAAGTTAAGAAATGGTCTTCCTAATCGGATAGCTGAATCGGTAAAACTTCAAAAGATCAATACTTGCAGTAAATATTTTTATTTTGAAAAGGCTGACATAAGTCTTTTCACAGTTTATATATGGAATATGTGTTTTGATGTCGTTACGGTTTTTAAAATATGTTATTTCAATTGTTCATTATTTATTATGTTGTTTACATATTTCCCTATTTCTTTTTCTCTCTGGGCTATTTTTCCCTGTTTGAGCCCGTGGGCTTATAGCATCTTGCTTTTTCAACTAGCGTAAGTTCGAGTCCCCACCGCGGCCGTGATCCCTTGGGTAAGGATCTTTACCATGATTACCCCAGTGCACTCAGCTGTAAAATGAGTACCTGCCATTGATTGGTAGGGACCAGCTATGGGTTAAATAGTAAAACTCAGAAATGATGAATACAAATGAAGAAATCAACCACAACGACGTGAATGGAACTCCTAGAAATAGAAGGGCTTCGTCCGGCAGTCAGGTATATAACTCAAGGATAAATGAGGATGGTCAGGTACCTGATTGTCGTCATCAAGAAAACTGACCTAAAATAGAGACCACGAAGATGGAGACCACGAAGAGGAACCAACCAATCCTGGTGCTATGTCCGATCCTGCTTCCGCTTCCATCCGCTTCCATGCTCCGTGGCCTCCATGTTCCGTGGCCTCCTGGTTCAGAAAAAGTGTACTACTTGAAACAGTACACATAATAAGGAG
>NC_090732.1:27490438-27500438 GCF_036898095.1 Palaemon carinicauda | reverse complement strand
AAAAACGGATTTTGAGTAAAGCGAAAAATCTATTTTTGGGTGAGATAGCCATGTCGACCTGATGGAAGGTTCCTTGAGTAGCTTCCTTAGGGTATATTTGACTACAGTGGATATTCCCAGAGAATTAAACTAAAGTTTATCACAGAATTCTAACTTCTGGCGCGTGTACCCTAAAGGTTTCCCTCTAGGACATCATATATCAGCATGGGACGCATGCATTAACACGCCACATAGCTATCTGCACCCCATATAGCGTTAACGCTTCGCTGCGAAAAAGGTGGCGGGATAACTGAGGAGCCGCTCCAAAGTTACCCTCCTTCGGTACTGCTACGGTACTCGAGATGTAAACAAACAGCCACCATTCTGTGTGACGTCATGTCCGTCTCTATTCCGAAGAACAGCTTCTACCTATCTCCATGATACAGTATGTCAGGGAGGGGCCTGGTAGGCTGAACTGAAACTGTCGGGCGGGCCCATCAGGACGACATGGCTATCTCACCCAAAAATAGATTTTTCGCTTCGCTCAAAATCCGTTTTTTGGGCTCAAGCCATGTCGTCCTGATGGAAGTGTACCAGAGAATTAATGTATCGTTGGTTTTTCCCTAATCCCAGTGCCTACTTCTTCAAACGATATTTTTAATGTCTGGTGACCGTGGAGACCGTGACAACTTCGGTAGCTGTCACCACCAGTGGTCCTATAATGACCTGGCTTCCTGCCCCCCTGGCAGGGAAGTCCTGTTGGACAAGAGGGATACCTCGAAGAAGAGATCGTGTCGGTCTGGAAGACAGATCAGAAGGTTAATATTTGTGTAAGAACAATATTATGCCATAAAGTGAGTGTGTAATATACAATAGGTATATTAGTCTTAATATAGATATAGGATAGGGGCAAATAAAACTATAACAGCAATATATTTCCAAATGGAAGATAGGAGCGAAAAGAGACGCACATGGTAAAATGAAATAATGATTTTATTTGAAAATTTGCAAGTAATTACAGAAAATATTTACAATGATAATATTGGATAGTGGACATAGAATTCCTGAAAAGACGGTGATGTGGAATCTGAAAAGGAAAGCATTTGCCTTTAAACACAAGTTCCCGGGGGAACGCTAGTATTCTAGAGTTAATCAACACTTCATGTTCAAGAACATGCGGCACATGTGTAAAAATCTATGTTACTTCACCTTAATGAGGAACAGTCTATCAGTAACACTAAGTGTACTTTGAAATCATTATATATCACACTAGGGTCAACACAGTCACCCGTTGAGTTAGAGTCCCGAAATAACTCACTGTTCTACGCAGATCTAAGCAGCAGGTTTCATTACACTACCTGCAGCTACCACGAATCTTTTGATCTCGTGCACCTGTTTCGCACAGTGCTTGAAGAACACACACGAAGATTTCCAGCCCGTAAAGCTCTGGAGGATTTCGAAATCCATTCCTTGGAAGAAATTCAAGGAAGAGGTGACTTTCCTAGGATCATGACCTGCGGGTGTACTGTCAGGATCCGCTCTGTGAATAAAGTAGGTGATTTTCGCTCTTAATTGTTTCAGTGACAGGTCACCACCCGAGGTTTCTCCTTTGAAGACTTGACCCCCACCAAAGTCTGAAGTTCTTCGAAGATAGACCTTAAGACTCTCCACTGGGCATAGAGAGACATCTTCCTTCAGGGGGCAGATTCTCCAAGGGCCTCATCTCCTGGTAGGTAGTTCGTTTTTAGCGAGAAACGTGGGATCTGGGAAGAGGGTAAGTTCTCCTGTGTCGGCGAACTGTATCTGGCCCTCTTCTCTTGATAATGCCACTATTTCACTGACGCGGGCTCCCGAAGAGAGAACAAAAAGAAAAATTACTTTTCGAGTCAAGTCTTTCAGAGGGCAGGATTCGTTGTCCAGGCTAGAGGTGAAATGGAGCACCTTATCCAGGGACCAGGTGATGGGTCTCGGTGGAGGTGCTGGACGGAGTCTAGCACATGCTTTTGGTAATTTATTGAAGATTTCACTGGACAAATCAATCTGGAAGGCATATAGTAGTGGTCTAGTCAAGGCCGATTTGCAAGTGGAAATCATATTGGCAGCTAGGCCTTGTCCATGAAGGTGAATGAAGAAGGACATGCAAAAATCTATGGTGATTTCCGTAGGGTTTTTTGCCTTGACGAAGGAGACCCACTTTTTCTAGGAAGATTCGTATTGCCTTCTGGTAGACTTAGTTTTGTATTCTTCGAGATCCCAAACCTTTTCTTTACAGCTAGGGAGAGAAAATCATGAGATAAAGGTCCTTGACTTTCTTTGATGAAGCGAAGACAGTCGACTTCTGTACCTGTTGGGAGAGAACTGGGCCTGGCAGGGGGATCATCCTGGGCTGCAGCTCCAGCATCAGGGGAAACCAGTGGCTCTGAGGCCACTTGGAAGCCACTAGAGCTGGTGTCCCCTTGAAGGTTTTCAGTTTGGAGAGGACTTTCAGCAGAAGGTTGGGTGGAGGGAACAGGTAAATTTTGGACCATCTTTTCCAGTCCACTGCCTCCGCTTTGGTGTCCTTGTAAGGGGCCACATATCGAGGTAGTTGCTTGTTGTCGCTCGTCCCGAAGAGATTGATCTGAAGTTCCGGGACTTGGTGAGAGATGAAGGAGAATGATCTTGCGTCTAGAGACCATTCCGACTCTATGGGGCTTGTCCTTGATAGAGCGTCTGCCGTCACATTGCGGAATCCTTGTAGGTGAACTGCAGACAAGTGCTATTTCTTCCTGTCCGGCAGACGGAAGATGGGTAGTAGCACCTGATTTATGTGGGGCGATCTCGAGCCCTGACGATTGAGACATCTGACTACCACCGAGCTGTCCAGAGTCAGTCGGATGTGGATCGAGGGACGTGGGGATAGTTTCTTCAGTGTGAGAAGAACCGCCAGGGCCTCCAAGATGTTTATGTGAAACGTCTTGAACAAGGGAGACCATGTTCCTTGGACCTGTCGCTGGTGGGAGTGATCTCCCCAACCCTACAGGGAGGCGTCCGTGTGGATGTTGATCGATGGAGGTGGATGTTGAAGAGGGATGGATCTTTTCAAGGTCCTTGCTTCCGACCACGGCTTTAGAATTGAACGAAGTCTGCTTGGAAGGGGTCTCATGAGGTCTCTACGAGCGATGGATGCGTTTCGTCTCCAGACTCCCGCGGCATCCTTTAACTGTGAGCGTAGCACTGGGTTTGTCAATGAGGCGAACTGTAGGGAGCTGAGTACTTGTTCCTGCTATCATCTTGAAATGCGTTTGGAGTTTAGAAGTCTTCTGACAGACCCGGCTATTTCCTTCCTTTTCTTCAGCGGGATGGAAAGGCGGTGTGACTGAAGGTCTCAATGGATTCCCAACCATTGGAACTTCTGAGCTGGAGTGAGGCGAGACTTCTCTATGTTTATCTTGAAACCCAGATGTTCCAGGAACTGGGTGACTTTGCTGCAGGCTCTCAAACAATCTTCTGGCGATGTCGACCAGACTAGCCAGTCGTCTAGGTAGACCATCATTTGGACGCCTTGAAGGCGTAGCTTTTGGATGATTTTGTCTGCTAGCTTGGTTAAGATTCTTGGAGCCACGTTGAGCCCGAAGGGCATGGCTCTGAAGGCGTGACTTTTTCTTTGGAGCCGAAATCCTAGGTAGGAGGAAGCGTGGTGGTTCATTGGAATGTGCCAGTAGACATCCGCCAGGTCTATTGAGACCATGTAGGCCTTGTGAGGCAGTAGGGCTCTTATTTGTTGAAGGGTCAGTATCTTGAATTTGTTGTTCACAATGAACTTGTTGAGGGGGGACAAGTCGAGAATGACTCTGAGTTTGTCTGAGTCTTTCT
Source organism: Palaemon carinicauda (assembly GCF_036898095.1). Lineage (NCBI taxonomy): Eukaryota > Metazoa > Arthropoda > Malacostraca > Decapoda > Palaemonidae > Palaemon > Palaemon carinicauda. The sequence continues at coordinate 27,496,604 of NC_090732.1, read as the reverse complement.
TGGGAACACAAAACAGTCTTCCCTGGAACCTGGTAGACTTTACCCTCTTGATCACCTTCTTGTTCAAGAGTTCTAGGAAATATTCTTCCAAGAGGGGGTTGACGGCTGGAAGAATTGATGGAAGGTTGGAGGTGGTTGAGACCAGCTACAACCCAGTCCCTTCTTGATGATGCAGTGTGCCCAAGGATCGAAGGTCCAACGATCCTGAAATTGGCGGAATCTTCCTCCCACTGGAAGCACTTCATTGCTTCTGGTGTCCCGAGCTCCCCTTCCTCCTCTGCCCCTGGAGGGGCGGCGAGAGGAATCTCTGCCGGAGCCTCTACCTCTGGGATGAAAGGTAGTGAAGCGTTGTTCGTAGGCAGGGGTGAAGACCGGTAACTGCGACACCACCGGTTGGGGGACCAGTTGAAAGGTCTTTTGTGGTTGGGCGACCACTTGGGGAGTAGCGGGAGCCAGAAACTGGCGTTTTAGCTGACGTTGCTGGGGTCTAGGCTTTGAGGTTTTTCTCTTAGGCTGAGGGCCTTCTTCCTTAGAGGACTTCCTCTTTCGAGACATGCCCCACTTGTGGAGAAGGTTCCGGTTCTCCGTGGCGGCTTTGTCCACTATCTCTTTTACCAAAGCTGACGGGAAGAGATGTTTGCCCCAGACGTTGGTGGAGATCAGTTTCCGGGGTTCGTGCCTTACTGCCGCGTTGTCAAACACGAACTCTCTGCAGGCTCTTCGAGCCTTGATGAAGCTAAACAGGTCCTTTGTAACTGTTGCTTGGTGGGACTTTGCAAGGACCATATAAAAGTCTGGGACCCTACTGTCCCCGGCCATGACTTCGAGTTGGATCTGATGTGACAAGGAGGCGGCTAGCCTCTCCTTGGTGTCTTGTTCCCGACGAAGGAGGTGGTCTTTCAGTCTCGGGAGGTCTTCGTTGAACTGGCGACCAGCCACATCAGGTTCCAGTTTCCCGACCGTGAGGGTAAACCGGAAATCTTTCCAGAATCTATCGTTGGCGGGAAGGGCGAGGGAGAAAGGCCTACACTACTCCTGTGTAGGGCATGGCTTTCCTTCCTCCACCACCTTCATGACCGCTTGGAAGGACTTTTCCACGAAGGGGAAGGTTGCAGTAGCGGGAACAAGAAAGGACGGATGCTTCTTGCTCAGTGCTGCCATCTTTGAGTTGGTAAAACCCCGACTCTTAAGAGAAAGAGCCAGCATGGCTTGAGCTTTGGCGAGATCGAACACGATCACTTCCCTGGGTTCAGTCTCCTCCTTTGAGGCCGGTTTGGACCTGAGTCGGACGTAACAGTCCGAGTAAGCCTCAAAGTTAGGGAAGAATTCCACTTCTTCCAGGAGGACGGATCTGATCTTATCATTGATAAATATCTTGCCAGTTGTAATGGGCATATGCTCGGCGTACCACCAGGGGTTAAGCTCCGAACAGGGGGGGAGGTCCTTGACCGAGATCTTCTTCGGTTGCTTGAAACCTATGAGAGTAGACCTGAACTGCTCCTGAGTCTCTCGAAGTTTCTTGTCCATTAGAGCCTCCAGCATCCGGAAGACCTCTTCGGTGGCGGGTGGCAAGGGTTGCGAGGCGGGGAAGGTAGAGGGGACAGGTTCCTCGGTCACTATAGGGGTTACCGGGGGTGCTGGGGCGACCTCGCTCTCCGAATCAGGGTATTCCACCTGATCTTCTTCGTAATCTAGATCCTCACCCATGAGGGTCCTTTCGGTGTCATCCGACACTTCCGACATATGCTCCACCTCATCTATAGGACACTTTCGAAGTGTCTTCGCAATGTCAGGTTCAACCACCAGTTGGATGGTGGGAATCTGGTCCTGGAGAACCACAGAATCCTGAGATGCTTTTCGGAAAAGCATGGCCCTCATCTGCTCACTTGGAAGATAAGGCCCGGCGGCGTTCTTCTGGAAAGCGCGCACCCATTTGCGCAGTTTCTCTCGAGCGATGCCAACACTTGCATAAAAAATAGACTCGACAATCAATTGATTACCACGTTGAGTACCTGGGTAGAGTTACCTTAGATATTGTATTGTTGTAAATGGACAAACCTTTTACGGCTTTACGAATAAAAATGTGAACAATTTATTTTTCAAAGAAACTAATCGAGTTATCCTATGATACGAGACGAAAAGGAACGAAAATCTCTTTTAGCTGAAATATGGAGAATGGTGTAACTTATTGAAGGCTTCGTAGTGAAAAGGAGTTTTCTTTATTTCTTTCCACGTCGCCCATTTAATCATAGAGACCTCTGTAGTTGTAAGATATGCTCTGTCTCACTTACCAGCGTGTTGTGGTTAAGAGGTAACTTAACATAACCTGCATCAGTATATTTTCACGCCAGTTGATAATTCAATTGATAAATCAATTCTCATCATAATCTGACATTTACATGAAGATATAAACGATATATTCGGTAGACACAATTACTTTACAGGAAAAAGTACAATTCATTATTTTTAACCTACGTTATTTCATACAACTTATAGACTTTTAGCTAATATTCGTTCTATAATTTCTAGTTTTTTTTCTATAAAGTACTTGATTTGTTGAAGAAACTGAGACGACAGCTATTTCAACTTATGAGATTTTTTTTTCTGTAATAAGTTTGTGACAAAAGTTTCTCAATGTTTAGGTGTTTATCATAATTCGCTGTCTCTTTTATGAAAAATATAAACCACTGGAACAAAATAAGATTCATTATTATTATTATTATTATTATTATTATTATTATTATTATTATTATTATTATTATCCACAAATTGATAAATGATGAAATTGGTCAAATGAAATATGAGCTGAAGAGTCAATCATAAAAACAGCAAAATACATATAATGAAATGATTGAGGATTTATACTCAATTATGACAAATTACAGATAATAGCTATTCGAGTAATATCAGTTAAATAAATCGTATTAATGTACACACAAAGACACACACACATACACACACACACACACACACACACACATATATATATATATATATATATATATATATATATATATATATATATATATATATATGAATATATATATATATATATAAATATATATATATATATATATATATATATATATATATATATATATATATATATATATATATAATTATATATATATGAATATTTATATATATATATATATATATATATATATATATATATATATATATATATATATATATATATATACATATATATATATATATATATATATATATATATATATATATATATATATATATATATATATATACATATATATATACATATATATATTGTATATATATATATATATATATATATATATATATATATATATATATATACACACACACACACACATATATATATATATATATATATATATATATATATATATATATATATATATATATATATATTTATATATATATATATATATATATATATATATATATATATATATATATATATATATATATATATATATATATATATACATATACATATACACACACACACACACATATATATATATATATATATATATATATATATATATATATATATATCTATATATATATATATACACAGTGTCCCAAAATTTATATACATTCTCTGACTTGAAATAAGTAATAGTCTTTTTTTTCATTTCAGATTTGATTTTGGAGTAAGAATGTCGGATACTGGGCTTACGTTCATGAAACATTCGAGAAATGTGAAAATATAGCGGAAGCGCAAAGACGATTTACGAGTGAGTTCCACAGAGATGCCCCAACACGCGTCACCATTTCACAAATCGTAGATAACTTTGAGAATTTTGGGACCACCCAGTGTATGAGAAAAGGACATTCAGGATGAAAAATAAAATCTGTAAGCCCGAATAAAGAGCAAGATGGCGTTGCTAATGTTCAGAAATCCCTACGAAAATCTGGTTGTCAACTGTCACATGAAACATGTATCCCAAAATCGAGCGGCCATCTCATTTTGAAGTGTGCACAGCAGAAAACCTAAGACAACTGACGACCTTTGAGAAGCAATTGAAGAAGAATACGCTCAGATACCTAGAGAAGTGTTACTGTTTATAGTTCCATATTTTCACAATGTCAAAAGTGTACAAAGCAGAACTGTAACCAGTTTGAACACTTTATGTGAGCTGATCTTTTTTTCTTTTAACATTCTAAAATTGCCCCTTGTATCCTTATTTTTTTACTGCGAACTCTCAGAATCTTTAAATATGCATTGTTTCTCTCCAGTGATTTTTTTTCCACGTTAATATCAATAAATTGAAGAAATTGTAACCATCCAAAGAGAGTATACCTTTTTTGGGACACCCTGTATATATATATATATATATATATATATATATATATATATATATATATATATATATATATATGTATATATATATATATATATATATATATATATATATATATATATATATATATACATATATATATATATATATATACATATATATATATATATATATATATATACATATATATATATATATATATATATATATATATATATGTATGTATATAATATATATATATATATATATATATATATATATATATATATATATATATATATATATATATATATATATATATATACATACATATATATATATACATATATATATATATATATATATATATATATATATATATATATATATATATATATATATCCATCCTAGGCCCTTGAAAAGAGAAAAAGATATACTAAATTTATATAAATATTTGATTTTGTACAGTGAATAAATTAAACTTCCTAAAAGTATCATGACTTTTGGCAATGACTAAACGTCTATCTTTCCATGTTGGATATTTTCATAAATCTATACTGAGGGAGGAAGGATGTTTGCTAGCTTTATGACAACGCCACCAGGGCTCGGGCCATTGGTCAAATAATAGAAGGTCATTTAAGTGTGTCCTCGCTACGCAAATGCAGTAATCCTGTTCTTATGATAAAGATAAGAAAAGTTCCAATGTGTCATTTTGTGTCCGTAGGCTGAAACTATTACTGTCCGGTGTTAAAGCGTTAGGTCGAGTATGCTGTGAACAAAGAATACTTAAGCCGGTGATAAAAAAATTCACAATGCTGATGCCAACGCGATATATTGCAGTAGTTTACACTGCAAGTTCAGGAGAGGTAGGATAAATAGTATTAATGAAGATAACAAAGAAAGCCAAACGTGTTTGTTAGAATATACGTTAGAAAATATAAGAGACTTGCTTGATAGATTATTAGCCGAATATGAACAAGAACGGCAAACAAACAAAGCATCACTGACGTACATGAACGAAGTTTCAAAGCATACGAGAGTAAGCACACATGCACAGACATCTGAGGTGATTCGGGAGGTCGTAGTTTGAAAATTGCCTGAACCTCAAGTAAAAGTTAGTCATTTTGACGACCGACAGCCTATTGGAAGGTTTCAATTGATCGAAGTTTTCATAAGACACTTCGACGTAGCCACACAGGAGTGGACAGAAAAAGAAAAAGCCATAGAAGTTATATGTCTGTTAGTCGATGCTCCTGCAATAGAAGTGACTAAGTGTCCACCAGATTGTCTGAGAAGTTATAGTGAAATAAAACAAGGGCTTATTGAAAAAATCTTCCTTGCCTGATGCAAGAAAACGTTTTATGAAAAATTTATCAACCAAAAATTCAAGTGGTCGAATCAGCTTTAGGTTTTGCAATGCAGATCTAGAGCTCTTATAACATCTCTGCAACAGCTGTAAAATGTGGATTCCCTAGAGTACTTAGCGGATCGCCGAACTGGAAACGTTATCATCTGGGGAAAGACCTTTCTGCTCTGCTGGTTATTTGAGGATCTTTTTTTTTTTTTTTCAAAGGATATCTGTTCTCACTCATTTTTTTTTCTTGGTGCACTTCACTTAAGAACGGGATTCTTAAAATAGTATGAAAATACCTGTGTATGATGGACTTCCATGATAATAAGCCTCGTATTAGAACCCAATCATAATAAAACAAAGCAAAGCAGTCATTTAGAGGTTTTTATATGAAGACCTATTCGGATATGATATAAGAACAGCAAACGATATAGCACTCTAATGGGTAGAACTATGGTACGGTAAGGTATGATGAATGAAAACTGTTCTACTAAGCATAGACATTTTTTTATATCCTCTGAGC
>NC_090732.1:27445175-27455175 GCF_036898095.1 Palaemon carinicauda | reverse complement strand
AAATAATGAAGGAGAAGCCGAGCACGTAGCCAAGTGTGGGTTGATGGCGGGCGAGGGGGGTGAGGGAACTCATCTTGGACTCGGCTGTCTGGTGGGACTCAGATAGCTGCTTATTAATTTAGCTTGACTTCTTTAGAGAATAAACAAAATCAAAGGATGTTCAAAGAGTACAATAACCAAATGAATAGAACAGGATAAAAAAAAAAAACAAATAGACGTAACATGATCTTGTAATGAGTATAGCATGAGTAAAATTCCACAATATATCAGGAAAATATTTGTAAATATCAACGGAGTTAGAAAGTTATGAACTATCATATACGTGATTTGAATTGTAATTCCAGAAGAGACGGGTTACTAAGTAGTGGTTAGTACACCATCGATAACAGCATTTACTACTAATGGAACACATTACCATTCTTCTTTTAAGAAACTGGTTTATACTTTCAGTATTTATCTGCTATCATCTACAAAATATTTTACAAAAATTTGAAGCTCAGACGACTTTTGTTCAGAGCTTGATTAATTCAGTGTCTAAGTACCTCAAACTTCTAGTGAAAGTAAAGGTTTTGACTGAATAACTTATTCTAACTGGTTTCCTTTAGGATACTTCCACACCATCATGGATAAGATGGATATATATATATATATATATATATATATATATATATATATATATATATATATATATATATATATATATATGTACATGTACATGTACATGTACATGTACATGTACATGTACATGTACATGTACATGTACATGTACATGTACATGTACATGTACATGTACATGTACATGTACATATATATATATATATATATATATATATATATATATATATATATATATATATATATATATATATATATATTATATATATATATATATATATATATATATATATATATATATATACATATATATATATGCCTTTAGGTATCCAGAATTCTAACTCCTGGCGCGAATATCCTTAAAATTTCTCCAAAGGATATCGCATAATATCAGTGGATGGATTCTTGACACGCCTCCATAGCAATCTGCACCCCAAACAGTGATTTGGCTTCGAGGAGGATGTGGCAAAAGGGAGCCGTCCAAAGGCTCTCCCCGCTCTCGTAATACTATATGGAATACAACAGCGCCATTCCCACGACGGCGGACATTCCTTGTAGCATAGAGCATGGTGTTACAGATAGAGTACCACGGGAGGGATACTGTGAAGATCTTTTCTTTTAGAAGAGATTGGTGAGTCCATCAGGACGACATGGCCATCTCACCCAAAAATAGATTTTTCGCTTCGCTCAAAATCCGTTTTTTGGGCTCAAGCCATGTCGTCATGATGGAAGCATACCAGAGCATTAGTGTATCTGTGGATTTTTAATCAGTGCCTTAACCTTATAGCAACCTTTTCTATGGTCATGGGGACCACATGAGACAAGGGACGTTACCGTTATTCGTCACCATCACTAATCATAACCAATGTTAGTGTTTCCTGCCTCTTACAGGGAAGAGTCATTCTAGACAGTAGAAAAGGGATCTTGAGGTTAACATACATAGTATGACCAAACATAAGTACACACTGAATATACAAATAGTCTCATAGTTGTATATTTGCTAAAATAACATCAATGTCTCTTATATCTATTATTTGATGCATACAAATATATGAAGGATACTTACTTTGTTAAGTTGAAGAACTCTGGCATGTATACATACAATTGTCTGGCGAAGGTGGACGCACTACATTCTAATAGACATTTATTACTAATAAATGACTAAAAGATGATCAGTTAAACGAATGTAGTATGACAATGTGATTATACCTGTAACAAGTACAGAGACTATATTTCCTTCTTGAAGGAAGAAATGATGATTGCCACTCTCAGACTGAAGAAAATTATAAAACATATTCTCTTCATAATTCTTGTACTGGTTACTTCTATCTGCACTGTGTACTTCGTACACCGGCACTAGTGCTATCTGTATAATTCCACACCTGGGATTTTGAACAGAGCTAGTGTTATCATGGTAACACTTAATTAAAAGAAGTCACACCTAAGAAGGGTGACCTCTTCTCCCTTTAATTGACAGTCCCAGTCAATTAGCTGTTCATCGTAGAATTAGACGGCAGGTTAAATATTCTACCTGGTGTCACCACATATTGCTTCAGAACATGGATTTGTCTAGCATAGTGTATGTAGAACACTCTGGATGATTCTCATCCGTTACATGTGTGAGGACATGTAAGGTCCCAAACCAAAAACTGTTTACTACAGTAGTTAGGGGGCAGGTTTTAATACACTACCTGCCGCCACTACGAAGTGTTTCAGTTCATGCACTTGTTTTGCATAGTGTTTGTAAAGCACTCTGGATGATTTCCATCCAGTGAATGAACGAAGGTGCTCAAAGTCCATATACTGAAAGAAGTTCAGTGATGAAGCAATCTTTCTCGGATCATGACCTGCGGGAGTACTGTGCGGATCAGCTCTACGAATAAAGTAGGTGAGCTTCGCCCTTAGTTGTTTTATGGATAAATTTGATCCAGAAGTTTCTCATTTAAAGAGCTGTCCTCCCCTGAAGTCTGAAGTTCTACGAAGATAGACCTTTAGACACTCTACAGGACATAGAGAGACATTTTCCTTCAGAGGGATGACTCTCCAGGGACCTCACCTCTTAGTGGGTAGCTCGTTTTTAGCGAGAAAGGATGGATCAGGAAATAGAGTCAGTTCTCCCACTTCCGTGAACTGAATGTGACCCTCATCTCTGGATAGGGCCACTATTTCACTAACTCTAGCCCCGGAGGCAATAGCGAACAGAAAAATAACCTTTTGGGTTAGATCCTTAAGAGAACAATCTTCATTGTTCACAGATGAGGCATAATGTAAGACCTTGTCCAAAGACCAAGAGATGGGCTTTGGTGGTACCACGGGCTTAAGCCTAGCACATGCCTTTGGAATCTTATTAAAGATTTCATTCGCCAGATCCACTTGAAAGGCATATAGGAGAGGCCTAGTCAAGGTTGACTTGCACGTATTTATCGTATTGGCCGCCAGACCTTGGCTATGAAGGTGGACAAAGAAGGACAGACAGAAGTTTATTGAAATTTCTTTCGGTCCTTTTGCTTTGACAAACGCAACCCACTTTTTCCAGGAAGACTCATATTGTCTTCTAGTTGACTTGGCCTTTTATTCTTCTAAGAATTCTATATTGCCTTTTGAGATCCCAAACCTTTTTCTAACTGCTAGAGCGAGAAAATCATGAAATGAAGGGTTCGGGTTCTCTGTGATAAAACAAAAGCAGTTAATTTCTGAATCTTCGGAAATATACCTAGGGTCAGAGCTAGGACCAGCCTCATCTAGTCTATCAGCCCCACTAGAGGATCCTCGTATGGGGCTATATAGCGAGGTAGGTTCTTGAAGACGCTCGTGATGAAGAGGTCGAATTGCAGTTCCGTGACTTGTTCCCATCTGGGAGGGAATATGTCTGTGCCCATGGACCATTCCAACTCTATCGGTTTGTATCGAAATAGAGTATCCACCGTCACATCGTGGATCAGTTGTAAATGAACTGCTGGTAGGTGCCGTCCCTTTCAGAGAGGGATGGGTAACTTCACCAAGACTGAATGAGACGTTCGAATGTGACGTCTTATTATCGCTTCGGTGTACCAGATCAGTCATAGGGAGCCTGATCTGTGTGGAGGGGGCTTCCCCACCCATGAAAGGACCAGCAGAGTCTTGGGACTTTCATGCTCTAATTTCTGTTAGAGAAGCGATTAACGAGTGACCGATCTCAGTCTGTTTTGATCTCTTCAAGCGTTTGATGCGTGTTTTCTCCAAGCTCTTAACGCATCTTTCCGGTGTGCCCTTAGCACCAGGTCTTTCACTATAGCGAACTGGGGAAAGTTTAGCGCTTTTTCCCTGTTGGAGTTTTGGTATTCTGACTGAATACCTGAGTCTCTTGACAGACCTCACGAGCTCCTTTTATATTTCCAAAGGAGAGGAGAGTTGATGTGATTGGGGGCTTCGATGGTTTTTTAAACATCGAAACCCTTGAGCTGGAGAAAGTCGAGACTTCTAGAAGCCTATCTTGCATCTGTGATGTCCCAGGAACCGGGTCATCTCTTTAAATGCACATTAGCCGGACACTTCGGTTGCTGCCCACTCCAGCCTCTTGATAAGGTATATTAATACCTGAACTATTTCTAGGCTTGACTTTGACGTGACTAAGTTCGTCAATCCTTTGAAGATACTTAGGACTGTGAGTCCGACACATCTCTTTCCTAGGATGAATGTTACTCTCCGAAACATGAATTCTAGATAGGAGGAAGGGGGGTGGTTGACTGGAAGGTTCCGAAGGACACATTTTAGGTCTGACAAGACTACGAACACCCCTAATTGGAACAAGGTCCATATGTTCAGAAGGATTAACATTCAGAACTTGCTGTTTTTTATGAACTTGTTGAGTGGCGATAAGTTCAGAATGACTCATTGATATCTTGATTCCTTCTCGTGAACACAAAACAGCCTTACCTGGAACTCGATGAGCTATAGTTTTCTTACCACCTGTATGCTATATACCTCTCAGGTATACTTCTCCAGGAGGGTTTTGAACTGTAGGAGAAAGTAAGGAAATGATGGTAGGGACATTTCTGTTTCCCATCAATGGATCATCTTGAATAGGCTTTGGACCGAAGGTTCGAAGGTCCTGCGATCCTGAGGGAAAGTTTTCCTAGCCGAAGCGTCTTTATGCTTCGAGTAGTCAGTAGGCTTAGACTTTTGACCATCTGCCTGTAGCACCGTGGTCACTGGAATAGTGGGATGTTGTTGAGCAGCCCGGATATTTACAGCATTTTCGATCTTCTTTTTAGGTTTGGGGACCCACAACCACAGAAGATTTTCTCTTTGAAGGAATGCCCCATTTTTGGAGAAGATTTTTATTCTCTATGGTGGCGTTCTTAATTACTTCCTTAATGACCTCGTGTGGGAAGAGGTCTTCACCCCAGATGTTGGAAGATATTAGCTTCCTTGTTTCGGGTTTCACTGTTGCGTCAGCGAACACAAACTCTCTACAGGCTCTCCTGGCCTTCATAAAGGCGTAAAGGTCCTTCACCAAGATAGCCATATGCATTTTGGCTATGACCATGAGCATGCCTGGGGTACTTTCGTAGGTTGAATACAACTCTATGTAGTTTTGTAGAGAAAGGGATGTCGCAAGTCTCTCCTTTGACTCATGTTCATTACACAAGAGCAACTCAGACAATTTAGGGAGACATACCTTGAATTGTCGACGTGCGATGTCCTTGTCTAATTTTCCTACGGAAAATGTCAAATTGACTTCCTTCCAATCCTTTTCCTGTCCGGGAAAAGCTGGTGACAAAGGCTTGCACTCATCGAGTGTGGGACATGGCTTACCAGCCTATACCGCTTTGGCAACAGAAGTAAATGCCTTCCCCATGAAGGGGAATGAGAGTGAAGAAGGAGCAAGAAAGGAAGGGTGTCTGTTATTCAGTGAGAATACCTTCGACTCTGAATAACCCGCCTTTCTCAGACTACCTGAAAGGATACTCTGTGCCTTATCATGGTCGAGAATCAAGACCTCCTTTGGTTCCGCTCCTTATCTTGACTTTGGTTCGTACTTCAGTCAAACCCAACAATTAGGGAAAGCATCAAAGCTTGGCCAAAATTGAATTTTGTCCAAAGGAACAGCATCTATTTTCTCTGAGATGTAGAGATTGCCATTTGAAATCGGTATCTGCTCCGCAAACCTCCAGGGATTGGTTATGGAGCATGTTGGTAGGTCTTGATTCAAGGGTCGTTTGACTGACCCATGGGAAGCAACAAGAGAAGCTGTACGAGGCTCTATCTTGTGTTTTACTTCCCCCTTTTCGTTTTGTTTACGAAAGTTCTTTATTTGATTCTTCAGCTGGATGCATAATTGTACCACATAATCCAATAGAGGGGTAGAAGACGAAGATGTCGACGTCGATGGATCTATAGCCGGCATAGGCGGAAGAAATTCCGACACAACATTTTCCTCTTCTACCTTGGGGCACTTCTTGCCCTTAATCCCAAAGGTTTTCTGGCCGTCAGGGGATGTAGTTGGCTCCTGAGGCCCTAGTGTTTACTCACTTGCTTCTGGAAATAGTAGCTTACGCATCCTATCATTAGGTAGGAAAGGTCCCGGAGAGATCTTTTGAAAGCCTGTTACCCAGTTGCGTAACTTATATTGAGCTGTATACCTAATCTCCGTAGACTCGGGATTTTCAAAACCTTCGGACATTAATGTCCGACATATATTGCAAACCTGTGGGTTCCAGTAATGTAGGGATCCGGAAATAATATTGCAGGGGGCATGAAACCTGCAAGTATTATGACCATAAAAATACTTACTCTTGGCATTGCAGAGGACTGCAGCACAAGGTATCTGGTGTTCCTCCTGTAAAGAAAGGAAAACCAAATGAGTATACAATGGATTATCTCCTTGACAATCAACATGCAAATGTCCTTTACAATAGAGTAGCTTAGGATAGTAAGCTATAAAGTGATAGTAGGAGATACATACTTGTGTACCCCTGTTAGGAAATGCTGTTGCCTCCACTCAGTATTAACTAAATAGAGATTTCTCTATAGAGTAACTCCAAGCAAAAGGACTCTTACCCCTAGGGGTAGAGAAGTATCAAATCACTGTCCCAAAATAATGTTAATACTGTGGGGTCAGGATGACTGATTCTGGATCAGAATATTGAAGAAAACTTATTCATTCAATATATGAACGGTACCAGCAGAATGCTCGTACAAGGGTACCCAAGGTATGTCAGAAAATACTACTGTATCATGGTACTGTAGTTTTCTAATTGCAGTAAGTCTATATTGCAATTTACTGGCTACTGTACCTCATGTATTGTAGTCTAGTCATTATGCTGCCTTCATGGTAGCATATGACAGTATGGTCCATCTAGCATGAAGCCAGCTGGACTAGGAAAATAAAGACATATATTTGTATATCCCACTCAACCTATTTGCTGTGGTCTTCCTACTATATTAAAATACAGTTTCCTGATCAGGGAGACTCAAGGAAAAAGGCTGCACCCTTTAAGGGTTAGGAGTGTATTACTCCTGCCTTGAAGTGTTTAATATTGTAGGGTAATCCTAATACTGATTTCTAATCAGGATATTGAAGAAATCATATTCATTCAATATAGGATTGGGCTCAGCAAATGCCTGTGTTGGGTATCTAAAATATATTGGAAATAACTACTAGTATAAACTATATAGTAGTTTTCTATCTGCAGTATATTCTATAATGCAGATATACTGGCTACCTGTATAAAATATACAGTAGTTCCGCCGGCATATAGCCGGCATAGCTAGGTCTTGCCAGCGTACCCGGTAAGCTAGCTAGAGAGAGAGAGATAGCATGGAAAAAAGGCTACTCCCTACTCAGAATGTATACAGTAATTAAGGATGTAAAAGTCTAGTTTGACTGCCTTTTCCCAGAGAGAAGGTTCTAATAGAAGGGAAGATTGTACCATTCAGGCTTCCATGCAGCTACAGTACTATTGCCCATAAAGTACCGCCGATACACTGCCGGCCGGCAAGTCCAGCAGTACCAGTACAGTCGGCGTGCTGCCAACTTAGTCAGCACTATCTGTGCCGGCCTGACCGGCAGTACCCCGACAACAGGACCTGTAGCAGCAGTCCAAGGGAGAACTGAAGAACCTTGGGACCAGAAAGGACTTCCCTCTCAGGGCCATCATGGTCGCCGGCAGCCATCTTGGCTGCTGGATGGGCCGGCAGTTGCCGGCTAGGCCGGCAATTGCCGACAAATGATGTGGTTGGCGGCAGTATGTTCTGCCGTCAGCTAAAGACATGGCTCGAGAGGGAGTCTGGCTGGCTCTGGCAACCTACCAGCATATATATGTATGTATGTATGTATGTATATATATATATATATATATATATATATATATATATATATATATATATATATATATAATATATATATATATATATATATATATATATATATATATATATTTATATATATATATATATACATACATACATACATACATACATATATATATATATATATATATATATATATATATATATATATATATATATATATATATATATATATATATATATATATATATGTGTGTGTGTGTGTATATATACATACACACACATATATATATATATATATATATATATATATATATATATATATATATATATATATATATATATTGAAAGTGTGACGAATGTTGTTAAACATCATTCGATTGAATATCATTCTATTATAATTGTAATTGCGTCTTCTTACTCTTTATTTGCATTGCCCTGGAGAGAGAGGTGGCGGAGTGGAGTGTTTATAAATAACTGCATAAATATAACTTAAAATATTTCTAACCCTTATATTGCAATTGTTTCTTATTTTATCTATTAAAGATTTTTGTTATGATGATAGAAAACGCTAAACTTGGTACAGTTGCGTTTGAGAATGTTTATGTTGTAGGTTGATACACGGATATGTGTATGAAGGCGCTACAGGTATTATAATTATGTTTCTTTCTCCTATCTTGTAAGAAATCTACTTGTTTTACATATTCCTTAATAAAAAAATGAAAGGGAAATTCAAAAAGCTATATTATATCCTATTTTCTAATATGTAAAAACTATGAATACGAAAAATAAACATCGAAAAATTAAACTGGAGAAACAAGGGAAGATTGCTAATCCGCTCTGGGTCCATTCACTCCGCAAAATAGCAATTGCTTTTAGAGGTACAGTTGGCTTCACTAATTCTGTTATAATTTACGTGATGCTAAGGAGACGTCCTACAGCAGCATATATTGTATCAGATAACGCTGTGCTTTGCAAAAGAGAAACTGTTGGCAACGTTATCTCGTAAAGAAAGTTGCTAAGCTTGTAAACACGTGATCAAAAGGGTTTTTATTTTTTACTAAGTGCTATATCGAAAAAATTTTGATATTTGCTTTCCAGCACTTCGTAAAATTTATTGAAATTAATATTTTGATAACTCTTTTACAAGCTTCCCGATCTTTTTTTTTGCAAGCACCGTTACCAACTGTTTCTCTTTTTCTGAACATTGCGTGATATGTTTTCTTTACAAATCACGACCAGAAGGGTAATTGATTAGTATATTATATAATTATAGCAAGAAATCTGCACACATATCCGTAGGGCTTTCAATTATTGTACTCCAAGTTGATAAAAAAAATACTATAAGGTGTTTTTTAATTGAGGAAACATATGAATTTAATATTGTTTGTTCCTCAAATTATATTGAAGTTATATCTACACGGCGTAAATAAACCAGAGGCGTTCCCACATCGATTATGTTCTGGTGAAGTTATTTTCTAAATTTTACAATTTCGGTCACAACTGAAGGAACTCTACACATATCTTCTATACTAAGTAACTGCTGAGTTAAAGGGCAGATTTTTAGAGTTTAGTGAATGTATTTTGAATTATCAACTTTCAACAACATCATAAATATGTTTATTGATAGTGTCTACCTAACGTTTATCATGATATAAGTTACTTACCTTATATTCCCTCAACAGCGAAAGGGACTCGTGTGAGGTCTAATCTCACAAAGCTGGATACCCAGTTTGAGGGGGAACATGGCGACCTGGAAACACCATTACATTTCATATATACAGTATATGTTGGTTATTCTATTTTCAGTCAAGAATATCAGGTTTAATTAGAGTATATATATATATATATATATATATATATATATATATATATATATATATATATGTATATATATAAATATATATATATATATATATATATATATATATATATGTATATATATATATATATATATATATATATATATATATATATATATATATATATATATATATATATATATATATATATATATATATATATATATATTTATTTATATATATATACATATATGCATGTATGTATATATGTGTATATATATATATATATA
>NC_090732.1:27427675-27440175 GCF_036898095.1 Palaemon carinicauda | reverse complement strand
TAAAGACAAAGGATAACTCGGTAAGATTATAATGGCTATGTACCAACCGTGTTTCACACAATTGTACATAATTCCTTTTGCATATATTATGCTTGTATCTTCGCTCTTCCCTCGTACTAAAACGAACATGAAAATTCATGTCTGGTTTTTCCTCTGTAATATTGTCTGTCTTGTGAACTTGTTATGTCCTGTTGCCTTGAGGTTTTGTATATAAGGAGAGTGTTCCACAATAACATAACTCAGTCGTTTCCAACCTGCCTTTGAGTTCACACCCTTACTCGGCGCTGTCACATTGGTGACCCCGGAAGTCGACTCGCTCCCACTGCCTTCCACCCCCACCTCCCTCGCCCCTCCATCGTTGGTACTATGACGGAGACGGACTCTACTACAGCAGTTGGCTCTGCGGCCGCCCCATTGAAACTTTCATCATTCACCAGTGGAGAAGCGTTTGCTTGGTTTCAACGCGCTGAAGTCCACTTTCGTATAAGGGGCGTGACTCGCTCAACCACCAAAGCGGATTATGTTCTTGCGGAGATACCCGAGGACACCTTCCCGGAAATATCCGACTGGCTTTGTGAACAAGGAGACACCCCAATAGCGTATGACGCCCTCAAAACATACCTTCTGCAGCAGTACTCGCCGTCGCCAGCCGCCCGTATAGCAAAGCTTTTTCAGCTCTCGCAACAGCCGTTGGGGGACCAAAGGGCTTCGCTTGCCCTCAGGGAAAGGACCAGTATCGCTCGCCTTCAACCTGCCGCAGCGGCTCTCCTTGTGAGGTGAACCTACTCCGTGCTCTTTGGATAAGCCGTTTACCTGAACCTGTACGCGCTGCCATACCCAATGTCGATAGTTTACCCATAAAGGACTTGATGACCAAAGCCGACGCCCTTATGGACAGCCACTTCAAGACCTCCATCAACGCCTCCACCCCTGACGACGAGGATGCCTATTCAACGTCAACCGAAGCTGACATGAATGCCGTAGGACATACACGCCTACCCCGTGACGTGCCGAAGCGGCGACAAAGCCGCCCACCACCCACCAATCGCTCGCGCCCCAACGAACGACTTCTACAGCCACTTACTACCTCCCATCCGCCGCAGTTTTGCTACTACCACTTCAGATTCGGGGCAACCGCGAATAAATGTGCCAAACATTGTCAATGGCCAAAAAACATGTAAGTAGGCCATCGCTTGTGGCGGTGGCCTCCCCTGTTTCTAATCTTTTCTTTTTACAGGATGCAGGAACGGGCGTGCGATTTTTGGTAGACACGGGTGCTTGTCGTTCTCTTTTGCCAAGGAAACTCTTCAAGGCACAACATAGTCTGTCTACATCTACCGACGTCCGCTTGGTAGCTGCCAACGGATCTGCGATACCCACCTACGGTTACGAGAACCTCACATTATCGTTCGGAAACGGTAAATTCAATTGGAAGTTTCTCGTTGCTGACGTCACAATGCCAATCCTCGGTGCGGATTTCCTCTCTCATTTCCACCTTCTGGTCGATGTCGCCCATCGACGATTGGTCAACGCAGACTCGTACTTGTCGACACCTCTTCAACCCGCCCCCTCTAACCTCGCTCTCCACATCAGCGCACCCACGGACGCCTACGCCCACCTCCTCACGTCGTACCCGGAAGTTTTCCGTCCAGAACTTCGCCAAACGCCCACGGTTCCTGCCAAGCACGGTATTTATCACCATATCAAGACGACGGGACCCCCAGTCTTCGCAAAATTAAGACGTCTGGCACCGGAACGATTGGCCGCCGCCAAACAGACGTTCGCCGAAATGGAGAAAATGGGCCTTTGCCAAAAGGCCTCCAGCCCATGGTCATCACCCTTACACATCGTTCTGAAGAAAGACGGCTCCCTCCGTCCGTGCGGGGATTACAGGCGCCTGAACATGCAAACAGAACCGGATCACTACCCCCTCCCATACATTGCCGATGTAACCTCCTACCTGCACAAAGCGAAGGTTTTCTCTACGCTCGAACTCCTGAAGGGGTATTATCAGGTGCCTATGAACCCAGAAGACATCCCCAAGACCGCCATCACCACTCCGTTTGGCACATACACCTTCAATTACTCTTGTTTTGGCGTTCGTAATGCTGGGGCAACGTTTCAACGTCTCATGGATGGCATCTTAGGGCACCTCCCTTTCTGTATATGTTATGTGGACGACATACATGTGTTCTCCTCCTCAAAAGAGGAACACCTCCGTCACCTGCGCATCGTGCTCGACCGCCTGCTACAAAACGGCCTTGTAGTCCGGTACGACAAGTGTAACATTGGCGCCAACGAAGTGTCGTTCTTAGTGCACCGTATCACTCCTGAAGGAGTCCATCCCTCCCTGAGAAGGTAGCAGCCGTTCAGAATTTCCCCGCGCCCTCGACCGTCAAAGCTCTGCAGGAATTCTTGGGCATGATCAACTATTATCATCTTTTTCTGCCAGCCATTGCCGCCACTCTTGCTCCCCTCTACACCTCCCTCAAGGGCAAGCCAAAGGACCTGAAGTGGGGTCCCCTTCAAGAAGCAGCCTTCTGCAATGCAAAGAAGGCCCTATCAACTGCTGCGGCTCTCACTTTTCCTATCCCACACGCCCCTCTCCTTTTCTCCACCGATGCCAGCGACGTCGCTATTGGTGCAGTACTCAAACAGGTGGTCAAAGGCTCGCTCCGCCCATTGGCCTTCTTCAGCAGAAAACTGTCCAAGGCAGAATCGGGTTATTCTACCTTCGATCGAGAATTGCTGGCGGTGCACTTGGCTGTTTCTTAGAAGGTACGCCCTTCGTCTTCGCACAGACCACATGCCTCTGGTGCACGCCTTCACTCGACAGTCTGACGCCTGGTACGACCGTCAATGCCGATATCTCTCCGCCGTGGCTGAATACAATTACACCCTCCAATACGTCCCTGGGAAAATGAATCCCGTTGCCGATGCCCTGTCAAGAAACACGTTGGCTGCCGTTCAACTGGGATTGGATTACAACGCCCTGGCTGAAGCCCAACGACAGGATCCAGAGTATCAAGCTTGTAGGACATCCTGCACGTCCCTCCGTTGGGTAGATTTTCCCCTCGAAGACTCCAACACCACCCTCCTCTGTGACGTCAGTACGGGTAGACCGCGACCTTGGATTCCTGCTCCCATGCGCCGACAGGTGTTTGTTTTCATCCACGGCCTTTCACATCCCTCGTGCCGTTCTACTGCACAGCTGCTGAAGGCAAAGTTCATTTGGCACGGCAATTCTAAGGATGCTATGGATTGGGTCCGTGCCTGTACTTCTTGCCAAACTTCCAAAGTACATCGACACACGGATTCAGGAGTGGGCACCTTTCCTCAACCTCAGCGTCGTTTCGCACACATTCACGTCGACGTTGTAGGCACCCTACCCACATCACAAGGACATCGTTACTTGTTTACCGTCATCGACCGCTCCACTCATTGGCCTGAAGCCATTCCCATTGAAACTGCAACGTCCGCCTCATGTACATCTGCCTTACTCTCTGGATGGATTTCAAGATTCGGTATCCCTGAGCATATTACTTCTGACCGGGGAACCACTTTCACCTCTCAATTGTGGACGTCATTAGCGAATCTCCTGTGCATCACCCTACATCAGACAACAGCCTACAACCCCGCTGCCAATGGAATGGTTGAACGTTTTCATCGCACCCTCAAAGCAGCTTTGATGTCCCGCTGCAAGGATTGCAACTGGTTTACTCAGCTTCCCTGGGTCCTCCTTGGACTAAGGACCACTCCTAAAGACGCCCTCGACGTCTCGGCAGCTGAAATGGTGTATGGCGACCCGTTGGTCATCCCTGCCGAATTTTTTCCTTCTACAACCTCCTCCGACGATCTCCAGCGCATACGTCACGTCGTGGGAAAATTTACTCCGTGCCGCCAGACTTACAAGCCCCCAGCGAAGCATCACATACCAACGGACTTGCACTCTGCAACGCACGTCTTCCTGCGCAACGACACCAGCAAGCCACCACTAACGCCCCCTTACACGGGCTCTTTCCTTGTGATCCGACGCAGTCCGAAAGCATTCCTCCTAAACATTTGGGGCAAAGAAGACTGGGTCTCCATTGATCGTCTAAAACCTGCTTATCTTCTGCCAGATGACTCGCCTACAGTTCGCCTCTCTAGATCAGGGCGCCCTATTTAACATGTACAGTATGTCATTTTTAGGGGGGGAGCCATGTACCAACCGTGTTTCACACAATTGTATATAATTCCTTTTGTATATATTATGCTTGTATCTTCGCTCTTCCCTCGCACTAAAACGAACATGAAAATTCATGTCTGGTTTTTCCTCTGTAATATTGTCTGTCTTGTGAACTTGTTATGTCCTGTTGCCTTGAGGTTTTGTATATAAGGAGAGTGTTCCACAATAATATAACTCAGTCGTTTCCAACCTGCCTTTGAGTTCACACCCTTACTCGGCGCTGTCACAACTATAGGAAATTTAATGCAGTCACAAAAGACAATGCGTTTCCGTTGCCTTCGATCAAAGAGTTGTTCTTAATGGTATGGGATAGTAAATATTTTACAACAATCAATTTAAAATCTGAGTACTATCAAATGCCCCTTCAGGCAGACAGTAAATGCAAAATGTCATTTGTAGCTAATAATAGTTAATTCCAGTTTAATATTATCTACATCATTTTGCTCTTGTATCCATGTTCTCTCTTCCTATCCCTTTGTGTTATTTCCATCATTACTCTTTCCATAGCAATTTGAATTGTAGCTACCTTATGTTCTAAGGCTTTAGTAAGGCTCTAAGTTTCTAATATATATATATATATATATATATATATATATATATATATATATATATTTGGTTCAAGCCATGTCGTCCTGATGGAAGTTCCTTAAAGTAGCTTCCTAAGGGATATATGTACTACAGTGATATTCCCAGAGAACTTTACCTTTAGGTATCCAGAATTCTAACTCCGGGCGCGAATATCCTTAAATTTTCTCTTAAGGATATCGCATAATATCAGAGGACGTATTCTTGACACACCACATAGCAATCTGTATCCCTAATAGCGTTTACGCTTCGAGGAGGTGCGGCAGAATAGAAAGGGAGCAGTATCAAGGCTACCCCCTGTTCTCGTACTACTATTGAGTATGACAACAGCGCCATCTCCACGATGGCGAACATTCCTTACTTTGTAGCGATTTCGTTCGGTGGTATTCCCTGTTGATCTAACTTTTTTGATCGTTTTGCAAGGATTATAATTATGCTTTCTCCATCTTCTTCCACCTCTGGAAAGTTGAGTATCGAGTCTTTACATTGAGTATATTTTAGCTCCTGTTTCACAATGAAATTAGAGTAATTTATTTTGCTTAAGGGCTAGGCCTGTTACTGGAGGCGCCATGGGTGCCGTCGTTCGTTAGGCATGTGTTATTTAGTTAGCAGAACGACTTTCCAGTTTTAAATAGCATTAATTAATTATTTCAATTATTTAACTACTTTGGCAATTATACTTGTAAAGATATTGATAATGTGCATAATTTTCCTTTTCCATGTCGATGGTATAGTCAGAGTTTTGGTGAGTTATGTAACCAAAATCTCGACTCACGCTGGTAACCTAACCTAGGCAGTTTATTATACTTTCAGACATTTCCCCGGTTATCTTCTTGTATTGTTTTTCAATTCAAGTGGAGGCTGATAACTCCTAGAATTTTAGGAAACATTACACGTCTCCATGGATATTTAAGGGTAATCTCTCTTTCCCTCTGAGTGTAGCTTCAGGCTACTCCCCTGGTGGTCGTACCATGAATTTTATTCAGACAAAACTAGCCTAGGGTTTTTCTGTCTCT
This sequence comes from Palaemon carinicauda, assembly GCF_036898095.1. Lineage (NCBI taxonomy): Eukaryota > Metazoa > Arthropoda > Malacostraca > Decapoda > Palaemonidae > Palaemon > Palaemon carinicauda. The sequence goes on along the minus strand of NC_090732.1, from coordinate 27,434,346 downwards.
TCCCTTAAGCACTGGTTGTGGTATACCAGCAGGTTTTGGGATTCAGTCAGAATCACAGAGTATTTAGTCTTGTGTCGGCGACCTGCCGACGGGGTGAATAGGTTGTAGGATACCATCATTCCCCTGCCGGCTAGGCTGCCGACATTGGAGGCTAGCCCTCCCTAGCTGCACTTGAAGTAGTGGTAGGATACCATCTTCTCCTTGCGGTCTAGAAGACTAGTCCTGTGCTCGCAGTCCCCTACGCTGAAGAGTAGTATTCTTCTTTAGCCTAGGATGGTGGCAGCACTGGAACTTTGTTTCTCCATTGTTGAGAGGAGGCGCTAATGCCGCCGTCCCCTTAACTGTATTGGCAATCTCTAGGTTGGGGAACTGAGTCTCTCCTGTCACCTTGGTTACTGGCAATATTGAAACAGAGTTTCTTTTTAAGGGGTGGTAGGACTGACAACTTTGCCAGTTCCTTCCACACGTTATACAGGACCCTGTTCCCTCCCCCTCTGTCCACTTTTGATGGCCGAGCCATTGTCTTTCATTGGTTCGGCTTCCTGCAACCTTACCGTTGCCGGTGGGTTGCCGGAGCCGGTCAGATTCCCTCTCTACGACCTCTGTCCGGCTGCCGGTAGCTATGTTAGCTGCAGGCAGCCATGACAACTGTCGGCAGCCATGTTGAATGTCAGTGACCATATGTCTTTCAACTGCCGGCGGCCATGATGGCTGCTGGCGGCAATGCATACTGCCGGTAGCCACATCATCTGTCAGCAACTATGGTCTCTGCCGGTAGCTGACGATTGCCAGCAGCCAAGATGGCTGCCGGTGGCTGGCGGCTGCCGGCAGTCATGATGGCTGTGTCCCTTCTGTCCCCAAGGTTCTTCAGTTCTCCCTTGGACTGCTAACTACAGGTTCTGTTGCCAGAGTACCTCCGGCCAGGCTGGCACAGATAATTGCTGACTCAGACAGCAACACGCCGACTAGTGTATCGGCGGCACCTTGCCGGCAATTGTAATGTAGCTGGATGGAAGCCTGAATGGTACATTCTCCCCTTCCATTGGAACCTTCTTTCCGGAGAAAGGAAGTAAAATTAGACTTTTACATCCTTAATTACTGTATATACACACAGTAAGGAATAGCCTTTACTCCATGCTATCTGTCTCTCTCTAGCTAGCATGCTGGATATACCGGCAAGACCTCGCTATGCCGGCAACATGTAGCCAGTATATCTGCAGTATAGAATATACTGGAGATAGAAAACTACTATATATATACTAGTAGTTATTTCATATATCTCTTGGGTATCCCTACACAAGTATTTGCTGAACCCAATCCCATATTGAATAAATATAATTTCTTCAATATTCTGATTAGAAATCAGTATTTGGATACCCTACAATATTAAATATCTTCAAGGCCGGGGTGATACACTCCTAACCCTTAAAGGGTAGAGCCATTATCCTTGAGTCTCTGTGATCAGGAAACTCTATAATCTAATATTGTAAGAAAGGCCATGGCAAATAAGTTGAGTGGGATACACAAATATATGTCTTTATTTTCCCTAGTCCAGCCGGCGTCATGCCAGCTGGACCGTGCTGTCAAATGCCTCTACAAAGGCAGCATACTGGGTGAACTACAATAAATAATTGTACAGTAGCCAGTAATTTGGAATATATACATACTGAAAATAGAAAAACTACAGTACCATTATACAGTAGTAATTTCTAACAAACCTTGGGTACCCTTGTGTGAGCATTCTGCTGGTACCACTCCTATATTGAAAGGATAGTATTTCTTTAATATTCTGATTAATAATCAGTCATCCTGACCCCACAGTATTAACAATAAAAGGGACAGTGAATTAGTACTTCTCTACCCATAGGTGTAAGAGTCCTTTTAGTTGGACTTCCTTGATAGAGGAATCTCCATATAGTTAATACCGAGGGGAGGTAACAGCATTTGCTTGCAGGGGGTATACAAGTATGTGTCTCCTACTATCCCTCTATAGCTTACTATCCTAAGCTAATCTTTCATAGATGACCTTTGCCTGTTGATTATCAGGGAGATAATCCTTTGTATACTCATTCTGTTTTCCTTTCTTTACAGGAGGAACACAGGATACCTTGTGCCACAGTGTTCTGCAAGGCCAAGAGTAAGTATTTTTACGGTCATAATACTTGCAGGTTTCATACCCCCTGCAATATTATTTTCGGATCCATACATTATTGGAACCCGCAGGTTTGTAATATATGTCGGACATTAATGTCCGAAGGTTTCGAGATTCCCAAGTCTACAGAGACTAGCGATACAGCTCAATACAAATCACGCAACTGGGTGAGAGGCTTCCAGAAAATCTCTCCAGGACCTTACCTACCTAATGATAGGATGCGTAAGCTACTATTTCCGAAAGCAAGTAAGGAAATAGTGGTGCCTCAGGCACCAACTGCATCCCCTGACGCCAGATAGCCTTCGGGAAGGAGGGCAAGAAGTTCCCAGGGTAGAAGAGGAAAATGTTGTGTCGGAATTGCCTCCACCTATGCTGGCTCTAGAGCCATCGACGTCGACATCTTTGTCTTCTACCCCTCTATTAGATAGAATGGAACAATTATGTATCCAAGTGAATAATCAAATAGAGAGCTTTCGTAAACAAAACGAAAAGCAGGAAGTAAAACGCAAGATGGAGCCTCGCAAAGCTTCTCTTGTTGCTTCCCAAGGGTCATTCAAATGACCCATGGATCAAGACCTACCAACATGTTCCAAAACCAATTCCTGGAGGTTTGCGAAGCTGATGCCGATTTTAAATGGCAAACTCTACTTCTCGGAGAAAATGGGTGCTGTTCCATTGGACAAAATTCAATTTTGGCCAAGCTTTGATGCTTTCCCTAATTGTTTTGTTCGAATGAGGTATGAACCAAAGTCAAGAAAAGGAACGGAATCGAAGGAGGTCTTGATTCTGGCCCATGATAATGCACAGGCTTTCCTGTCAAGTAGCCTGAAAAAGGCGGGTTATTCGGAGTCGAAGGTATTCTCACTGGATAACAGACACCCTTCCTTTCTTGGTCCTGCTTCAATCTCCTTCCCCTTTATGGGAAAGGCATTTACATCTGTTGCCAAAGCAGTGGAGGCGGGTAAGCCATGCCCTGCACTCGCAAGCCTATGTCAGCAGCCTTTCCCAGATAGGAAAAGGACTGGAATGAAGTCCATTTAACTTTCTCAGTAGGAAGATTAGATGCGGATGTCGCCAGTCGACAATTTAACAAACGTCTCCCTAAACTATCTGAGTTTCTCTTGTATAATGAACAAGAGGCAAAGGGGAGACTTGCAGCCTCTCTTTCTCTACAAAACTACATAGAGTTGAGTTGAACCTATCAAAATTCCCCAGACATGCTCATGGTCCTACCCAAAATGAATATGGCTCCCTTAGTGAAGGACCTTTACGGCTTTATGAAGGCTAGGAGAGCACGTACAGAGTTTGTGTTCGGTACTGCAACAGTGAATCACAAAACAAGGAAGCTAATATCTTCCAACATCTGGGGTAAAGACCTCTTCCCAGACGAGGTAGTTAGGAAAGTGATTAAGAGTGCCACCATGGAGAACAAAAGTCTTCTCCAAAAGTGGGACACCCTTTCAAAGAGAAAATCTTCCCTGGTTGTGGGTCCCCAACCTAAAAAGAAGACGGGAAAGGCTGGAAATATCCGGGCAGTTCAACAACATCCCACAATTCCAGTGACCACGGTGCCACAGGCAGGTGGTCAAAAGTTTAAACCTACTGATTATTCGAAGCATGAAGATGCCTCTGCTAGGACGGAGGTTCCTTCAATATTGTCTGACTTTCGATCCTTAGGTCCAAGGCCTAATCAAGATGGGATTATGATGGGAAACAAAAATGTCTCCACCATCATTTCCTTACCTTTGCCTAAAATCCAAAACCCTCCTGGAGGAGTATACCTGAGAGCTATAGAGCATACAGGTGGTGGAGAAACTATACTCCATCGAGTTCCAGGGAAGGATGTTTTGTGTTCACGAGAAGGACTCAAAAGTTCTCGGAGTCATTCTGACCATGTCGCCACTCAACAAGTTCATATAAAACAGCAAGTATAGAATGTTAATCCTTCTGAACATAGGGACCTCGTTTCAAAAAGGGGTGTTCTTATTCTTTTCAGACCTGAAAGGTGTCCTGTGGCAACTTCCAGTCAATCACTCCTTCCCCTCCTACCTAGAATTCAAGTTACAGATAGTAACGTATATCCTAGGAAAGATACATGTTAGACTAGACACAGTCCTAAATATCTTCATAGGATTGACAGACTTAGTCACGTAAAAACCAAGCCTAGAAATAGTTCAGGCAACAATGTACTTAGACGAGAGGCTGGGACTGGCAGCACCCAAAGTGGCTGGTCTATGTGCATCCATGGAAATGACCCGGTTCCCGGGACATCGTGGATGCAAGATAAGCTTCTAGAAGTCTCGACTCTCTCCAGTTTAAAGGTTTCAATGGCTGAAAAACCATTGAAGCCTGTGGTCACATCAACTCTCCTTTCCCTTGGGAATATAAAAGGAGATCACGAGGTCTGTCAAGAGACTCAGATAATCAGTCAGATTTCCAAGACGCTAACAGGGAGAAGATCTGAACTCTCCGTAGATTGCAATAGGGACAAACCTAGTGCTAAGAGCACAGCGGAAAGATGCATCAAGAGCCTGGAGAAAATACACATCAAACGCTTGAAGAGATCTAAAAAGACCGATATCGGTCCCTCGTTAATTGCTTCTCTAACAAAAGTTAAAGCCCGAAATTCCCAAGACTATGCTGGTCTTGTCATGAGTGGGGAAGCTCTCTCCACACAGATCAGACATCCTACAACTGATCTGGGACACCAAAGCGAAAATGAGACGTCTCAATCGACAATGCTAAAGAACGTCTCATACAGTCTAGGTGAAGTTAACCATCCCTTTCTTAAAGGAATGGCACCCATCAGCAGTTCATATACAATTGATCCCCAATGTGTCAGTGGATGCTCTATTTCGATTCAAGCCGATAGAGTTGGAATGGTCCATAGACGCAGACCTACTCCCTCCCAGATGGGAACAAGTCATGGGACTGCAGATCGACCTCTTCCTCACGAGCGTCTTCAAGAAACTACCTCGATATGTAGCCCCATACGAGGATCCTCTAGTGGGGTATGCTGTCTCTAATATGGAAGGTCCTCAATAGGCTCAGATACTTCCAAGCGAGAGTAGCTCTTTTGGCTCCCAAGTAGCCCAAGAGCAATCCGTCCTCCTTAATGAAGGAACTGAAGCTGAGGCTGGCCCTAGTTCTGAACCTAGGTCTTTTTAAAAAGGTTCAGAAATTAGTTGCCTTCGTTTTGTCACAGAGAATCCGAATCCTTCATTTCATGATTTTCTTACCCTAGCGGTTAGAAAAAGATTTGGGATCTAGGAAGGCAATATAGAATTCTTAGAAGAATACAAGTCTAAGTCATCTAGAGGACAATATGAGTCATCCTGGAAAAATTGGGTTGCGTTTGTGAGAGCAAAAGGACCAAAAGAAATTTCAATGAACTTCTGTCTGTCCTTCTTTGTCCACCTTCATAATCAAGGTCTGGCGGCAAACACGATAAATACGTGCAAGTCAGCCTTGACTAGACCTCGTCTACATGCCTTTCAAGTGGATCTGGCGAATGAAATCTTTAATAAGATTCCGAAGGCATGTGCTAGGCTTACGCCTGCAGCACCACCAAAGCCCATCTCTTTTTCTTTGGACAAGGTCCTACATTATGCCTCATTGGTGAACAATGAAGATTGTTACCTTAAATATATAACCCAAAAGGTTATTTTTTGTTCGCTATACACTCCAGGGCTAGAGTTAGTGAAATAGTGGCCCTATCTAGAGATGAGGGCCACATTCAGTTCACAGAAGCGGGGGAACTGAATCTTTTCCCTGAACCAACCTTTCTTGCCAAGAACGAGCTGCCCACTAAGATGTGGGGTCCCTGGAAAATCTGCCCTCTGAAGGAAGATGTCTCTCTATGTCCTGTAGAGTGTCTAAAGGTCTATCTTCATAGAACTTCAGACTTAAGGGGAGGACACCTCTTTAAAGGAGAAACCTCTGGATCAAACTCATCCCTGAAACAACTGAAGGTCATGATCCGAGAAAAATTGCTTCATCACTGAACTTTTTTCAGTATATGGACTTCGAGCAACTTCGCTCATATACTGGATGGAAATCATCCAGAGTGTTCTACAATCACTATGCTAAGCAGGTCCATGAACTGAAGCATTATGCAGAGGCGGCAGGTAGTGTTTTAAAACCTGCTGTCTAATTATGCGATGAACAGCTAATTGACTGGGACTGTCAATTAAAGGGGGAAGGGGTAACCACTTTTAGGGTGACCTCCTTTAAATGAGTGTTACCATGGTGACATTAATCCTGTTCGAAATCCCAGGTGTGGAATTATACAGATAGCACTAGTGCCGTATGTACATAGTACACATTGTTGATAGGATGTAACCGGTATAGAGATTATGAAAAGAAATTTTATAATAAAGATTTTCTTCAATCTGAGAGTGGCACTCATCATTTCTTTCCCTTTATAGAAAGAAATATAGTCTCTGTATTCGTTACGTGTATAATTCCATTGTCATTTTACATTCTTTTTACTGGTTAACTCATTTAGTCATTTATTAGG
>NC_090732.1:27410175-27420175 GCF_036898095.1 Palaemon carinicauda | reverse complement strand
CTCTGGCACCAATGTCTAAAGGTTCTCTATGCATGAGATTTTTCATAATTCTAACCATAATTTGTATTCATATCTTCCTAGACGGTACCATCCCGTACATGGTATTAGGTATGCAGTTGATTCTAACAGTTATACCTTCAACATCATACGGCCCAATACTGCACAGTAATCTAGATGTTTTATTTCTGGTGTAGCCAGATTGTGGAATGATATTCCTAATTATTATTATTATTATTATTATTATTATTATTATTATTATTATTATTATTATTATTATTATTATTACTTGCTAAGCTACAGCCATAACTGGAAAAGCACGATACTATAAACACAAAGGCTTCAACAGGGGAAAATAGCCCAGTGAAGGAAGGAGATTAGAAAATAAATTACAAGAGAAGTTTAGGAACAATGACAGGATTTAAATAATAATAAGAGAAATAAAATAAATAGTGTGCTCTAGTGTACCCTCAACCAAGAGAACTCTACCCCAAGACAGTTTAAACCCATGGTACAGAGACTATGGTAACCCACGACTACAAAACTATGGTTTGATTTCGGAGTGACCTTCTCCTAAAAGAGCTGCTTACCCTAGCTAAAGAGTCTCTTCATACCCTTACAAGTTGCTGGATCAGCAATACTTGAGAAATTAAACTCTGCTACAAATGTTTTTATGTTAAACACGATGATAATGGTCTTTTTTTTTATAAGATTATATATAACAGAATTATTCTAACGTTCTTACAGACATTAAGTATTATGTATTCTTATTCTTTACTTCTCATATAGTTTATTTATTTCTTTATTTTCTTTCCTCACTGGACTAACTTAACCTGTTGGAACCCTCTCTATTTTACAACTCTTAGTACTAATGATACAGTTACATCAAGTATACATTTCTAGGGCCTACTACCCCAAACACGCATAGATACACAGACACTCAAACACATACACAAACGCGCACACACACGCACGCACACACACACACACACACACACACATATATATATATATATATATATATATATATATATATATATATATATATATATATATATGTATATATATACATATATATATATATATATATATATATATATATATATATATATATATATATATATGTGTGTGTGTATATATATATATATATATATATATATATATATATATATATATATATATATATACATATATATATATATATATATATATATATATATATTTATATATATATATATATATATATATATATATATATATATATATATATACAAATACTTTAACGCTTTCTTCTCCTCCCCCATGGAAATTTACTCGCACTCCCATCAGCCTATCATTTACACCATAAATTCTAGATATTCTTCATAATATTTATTAGGTTGCAGAAGGTCTTCTCCAACTTCTCACATAACCGTTCCATAACACACACTTGATGCACTTCATCCATCCCAGGGTCAAAATACTCACTGATCGTTATCATTCAGATAAGATCCACAAAACAGGTCAGATAACCAAGGGATTTTTTAGGATTTGTCCATCTAGTATCGTCTTTTGGGCCAAACTATTACTTCTCTGGGACCAGGTTCAGTGTCTCACACAGTCATTTCCATGTATACATAGAGTAAACAACCCAACGGAATTCATGCTCGATTAAAAAAAAAAAAACAAAGATACTGGAGTTGAAATTTTATGATTTTCATAATACAGTGTTCATTAAAAAACGTAGGTCATCGAGGAGACTCAATAAATCATGAAGATGCAGATACATGATCAGCCCACTTTCCTTCACAGGATTATGCAAATGATATGTAGTCTCGACTTTTGAAACATGAAAGTCCAAGGAGTCAGATGACTTAGAAGGAAGACATCCTGAAACTTTTCAACTACTAAACCGTAAGTATATTGGACACCAGGTATGCTTGGTGAATAGTGTGAGGCTGTAGTAGGGAAAGAAAGAAAGAAAACCTCATCTTTTGTCTGGCTGACTTGTTTGTGTGGTACATATATTCAGTATACCTTTCTTTCTTCGTATGTTTTGTCCCTTTCCTTTTTACAGGCTATTTTATTAATCCTACATTTATACATGTAAATAACTATTTGAGTTACTGTTTAATCCAACAAGATTTTTTTTCCGACAAACATACATTAGAAGCCTTCACAAGTAGTTATGGTAAAACCTCTCATTCTATCTTAAGACTTTTAATTCATCTGCATGATGAATACATAAATTTCTTAGCATTATGGCTCAGGATGGGCATGTCTGAGGTTTTTGTCCTGTAGCTTCCTACTAACGGCAGCTGATGAAGATGATGATGATTAAAACCAATTACTCTGTTTTCTCTTTTGAGGGTGGATTTTTTTTATATTTCACCATAGGGTTAAAGGTTTTTACCTTATCAGATTGATCCTCATCACATTGCTTAACATCATATGATATATATTTTTAAAACATAACATATTGGAAATAGAACAATTTATACGATGATGATAAGGGAAAATAACTTTATATTTCATTCAGACATAAATAAGAAGCCTTCACAAGTGGTTATGGTAAAACCTCTATTTCTATCTTAAGACTTTTAATTTATCTGCATGATTTCTTACAAATACATAAATTTCTTAGCATTATGGCTCAGGAAAGGCATGTCTGAGGTTTTTGTCCTGTAGTTGCCTACTAACGGCTGCTGATGTAGATGATGATGATTAAAACCAATTACTCTTTGTTCTCTCTTTCGAGTATGGATTTTTTATTTATTTCTGTATAAGAGATAAAGGTTTTTACCTTACCAGATTGATCCTCATCACATTCCTTAATATCATCATATGATATATGTTTTTAAAACATAACATATTGGAAATATAACAATTTCTACGATGATGATAAGGAAAAATAACTGTATATTTCTCTCTCTACTCCCTATACTCCATTTGTATGCATCAAACTAGGTATTAAATTGATCACTAAAATTTTGTGCTGTTAAACTGAACTGAAAGTAACTTAGAGGATTTAGTGTAACCAGAATATAACATGAATACTTTTCATGTTGATGAAAATAAGGCCATCTGATTACTGAACCAAAAAAAAGAATAATAACTGAACAAAATCAACTACTGTATTTTCGAGGCAAATTCTAGAAGACTATAACTAAAATAGAATAACTATAGAGATGATTTGATCACAAAAATATTTCAATTAATGCATGGATGCATATTTCTCTGGCATTCTGAGAAATCATTCGAATGAATGATTGTAAGAACCAATGACAAAATGAAAAAAAAAAAATAAAAAGGAGGTAGATTTAGGGGAAGAAATGGAAGAAAATTAAGAGAATCTAAATTACAAAGGGGAGGACACTAGGTAAATGCAATGTGTAGGTGACAGATTCAATACTGTATAGTACCGATAAAAAACCATGGGGTGGTTATATGGAATAAGAATTATTTCCTGAAAATAAAAATTTAATTTCTCTGTACTAATTCCACCCTTTCCCTACACACTTATTTTTCCGAATCCCACACGCAAAAGGAAATATTTTCATCTTAATTAGTGGATGTTTGTATATATATATATATATATATATATATATATATATATATATATATATATATATATATATATATATATATATATATATATATATATATATATATATATATATATATATATACGTATATATATATATATATATATATATATATATATATATATATATATATATATATATGTATATGTATAAGTATATGTATATGTACATATATATATATATATATATATATATATATATATATATATATATATATATATATATATATATATATATACATATACATATACGTATACACACACCCACACACACACATATATTTATATGTATATATATATATATATATATATATATATATATATATATATATATATACATATATATACATATACATATACATATACTTATGCACACGCACACACACATATATATATATATATATATATATATATATGTATATATATATATATATATATATATATATATATATATATACATATATATATATATATATATATATATATATATATATATATATATATATATATATATATATATATATTGTTATATTCAATGAAAGAAACCATAGAACTAGATTGATTTTAAATGTCGATATACAAGTTAGAAATCTTTTATTCCTTTTATTTACATATCCACATAATTTTCTTTGAACTGGCTCACCAATGCAGATCTTCAAATAATCTTATATACAAATAACAAAAATCCTTTCTCAGTTTAATTACATTTCCAACACACCTAATCTGTCATAATTCCATCACACTGCTTTATCATATAGCTTAAATTCGTTTATACTCCTTCAGCTATTTTGAATTTGAGATAAACCCTTCCATCATTGGAGAAGGCAGATTTGCTCGAATTGAAAACCACAATCAGTTATTTTCTATATCAGTCTCGAATTTATTCCAATTAAGCTCTTTCGTTCTTGGATATTAATTGTATATCAAAACATTTCAGGTAGAAAACGCCGAAGGAAATCAGAAATCATAATTTCAGATTCTGGCATTTTTCATAGTTCAATTATATATTCCATTGCTATCATCTCAGCTAATCAATAAATATTCTATTGTGGATAGCACTGAAGGTTTTATCTTTTTTTTTCTTTATTATTATGAGAGATGTTTGAATTGTAACCTGTGGTTGGTGGTTGAAAGCTGAGTTTCAGCCAATAACTGGCCGTTTCCCCTTTCTTCCATTATCTATGTCTCTCTCTTTTTTTTTTTTTTTTTTTTTTTTTTTTTTTTTTTTTTTTTTTTTTTTTTTTTTTACATGCTGTTATCAAATTCCAGATACATCATTTCGTATTTGTTTTGTTGTAGTAATTTTTAACGCTTTGAAGTATATTAGACAAGGTCTCTTCAGTAAAACATGAACATCTGTTTGAATTGATTAAAGCTAGGCGATGCATATTAACAAATAGGATCTTTCAAACTAATGGTGACAGACTTTGTTAATATTACCAATTATCCCCCATTCACAGACAATGATGTATGCACGATGAGCCCAACGTTTAGAGAGGCATGAATAAAGGGAATAAGATCCAAATTTTCATCCAAATGAAACTACTTTTAAGGAAATCAAATTATTCAATCTTTAGTTGGAAAATGATACCTAAGATTTTTTCCTTATGCAAATCATTTAAAAATAAATAGTTCGAAACTCGTAATGAATCATTATCATCTTTTACCATCAATAGTTCTTTTGATTCTAACTCTCTAAGAGAAGTTTTGATAAACTTTATTAAAAACCTTCGAATATTGGGCATTTGTCCTATGGTGGCATAGAGCTGTGAAGAAAAAAATCGTTATGAAGTGGAAGACACCTCTTAATTACTACAACTTTCAAAAGAGGAAAATACAACAATACTATATCACCTTTGCACCATCTTGACTGTAATTACTTCACCTAAAACTGAAATACTTTTTGAAAATCTCAATGTTTTGTTATTAATAGTAGTTATTAATCTAAATAATTCATCGATTATCAGCAAATCATTAGTTCTGTAACTTAGAGATATTCAGTAAATAATATGAAACTAAATTTAATCACTATATAAATTAAACCCATTTGATATTTAAATAGCAGAGTCCATTATTTCATAATATTCAACTTCCAAACAATATGATAAACATATAATCAGCGGTGATGTAAGTGAGAGACTGCCTCGGTAACAGAAAGATTCATTTTTTAAGCAAAATATTGACAATTATGTTAACTAAGCATCGAATATAATTATCTCCTGTTCGAGAATACAGTTTCAAATCCTCCTTTCTTTCAATAGGAAAAATTGAATATAAGTAATCATTCACAATATATAATATTGTTTCGGAATTTGTTTCGTGGATTATCCAAAAATATCGAAAAAGTTTTTGATTCATATTGATTACCTTTATATATGAAATGTAAATAGAAACAGAATACTACGCAAGAAACAATAACTTTGCGATTAGAATGAAATACTTTGGACATTTCATAAGATATCATATATAGAACTAAAATGCTTGGAAATGATGTGAATTTCCAACCCACAAATTTCAAAGCCGAAACAGAAAATTATTCTTTCAATTAAACGTTCTGCTCTCTCTTTCTCATTATATATATATATATATATATATATATATATATATATATATATATATATATATATATATATATATAAATATATATATATATATATATATATATATATATATATATAAATATATATATATATATATATATATGTATATATATATATATATATATATATATATATATATTTATATATATATATATATATATATATATATATATATATATATATGCATGTATATATATATATATATATATATATATATATATATATATATATATATATATATATATATATGCATATATATATATGTATATATATATATATATATATATATATATATATATATATATATACATATATATATATATATATATATATATATATATATATATATATATATATATATATATAATATATAAATGTATATACATATGTGCACATAAATATATATTTGTGCGTTTGCGTTTACACATATATAATCACAAATGTATATATGGAAAGAGGTATTGCTATATACATAGATAGATATACCCAGCACAAAACCTCTATCAGTATAATCCCCTTATTCCACTCATTATATACTTGAATTCATCACATTTTTTTTTTCCCAACGAAGGAGATATATATCGAATATTTCCTTCGATAGAAGCAAACAATGGAAAATACACTTGCTCCCTACCTTATGAAATATTGGTTGCTCCTATGACCTATATATTTAATAATTTCGTTATATTCTAATAAATATCTAAGGAACGAGGAAAAAAAATAGAAAATCCAGAGAGTTCGTTTTGAATTCAAAATTGAAGGACATTTTCAAATCAGCCAATCTATATTTTAGGATTCGATGAAATTGAAATTATAAAAATACACAACCATGTATATTATAATAAAGGTGTAAGAAAAAATTATTGATTTATATAAATATTACTAATAAGGATTTTCTCCCTGAAAATTCAAATACTTGACATATTACATGTGTGTTAGAACATAATAAATAGAAAAAAATCATAGGAATGAAACTATGTGGATTTCTATCTTTAAGAGAGAGAGAGAGAGAGAGAGAGAGAGAGAGAGAGAGAGAGAGAGAGAGAGAGAGAGAGAGAGAGAGAGAGAGTTGAATCACTGGTGGACACCATTCATATATTACCTAACGAATGGGGAAATTCACTCATCCTTTCACAGTTGAATAGTTCAAAGGGAAGCGATTGAAGTACCCGGGAAAGCACCTATAAGACTAATAAGTTTAAATGCATTTCTCTGCTTTATCGGAAATGAAATTGCTTAAAGCCGTGAGGCTGAAATAGCAATAAACACACAGGCAACAGTAATTTTTTACTTACTTTGTTATTATTTCTTATAGGTTGGTGACCATAATATCACTCCTTGGCGTCAATATATCCGTTTTTAAAATGGTAAATGCCTGGCAACATTTATTGCAGAATCTCGGTCGATTTTTACTGCAAATTTTTAAGTGTGGTTCTCTGAGTTCAGCTTATTCGCACGTTGCATTTCATGTAGAAACGTATTTGCACTCAATAAAAAAAAAAAAAAAAGGTGATGGTTGTGAACTATTGCAGGATTACTGGCAGAACATGTAAGTTATCGGTAAGTACCTATAAATGGCATATTTGATATGAAAATCATGCACAAAACTTCAAATTTAGAAATATTAATTCTCTTACAATATTCTATTAATGCAGGGTTTCTTTCTTTGTAAAACACAATATTTTTCTGCAATTACACTCTATACCAGTATGTCTAGTAATTTGGTTATAGACATAACTTCACCTGCAGTTTCCACCAAGTAATGTTGATATAAGTGAGCGCTCGGAGCTGAAAATGTAATGTTGCATCTCACTTGTTTATGGAGATTCTTAATTCGATTTTAATGAACCATAAATATCTTTGATTTAGATATCTAAAATCAGAACAGCATCAAAATGAACAGTGAAATGAAATCTATACTCCCAGAGATATCATACTGGGTTTCCATATATTTGGATAAAATGGTTTATGAACCTCGCATATAAGCAAATATCATATTTGAGAGTAACAAAAATAGCCTATAGGATTTTTACTAGAAGAAAATACTTAGTCGATTAAATATATTTGTGTGTGAGACAAAATTACCAAAACTTCAAATATCATTCCTTCATACTTAGGGTCTTCAGAGCTTTTTCATCACAAAAAGACCATGTAATAAGATCATAAGAAAGAGATAGAAACTTACGGAGCTTTTGATCACGTATCTAACTTGTATAAATATATATGACAGTTCAATCAGCAAAGATATAAACGCTGGCTCAGTTAGTTTGAAACGACCAAAGAAAACGAGAAAGTCAAACGCCATAAAACCCAATGTGGTATCTCCGTCATATAAGGGAAAAGGTCATCATTAGATGAGTTAGAAAAGTTTCAAGATTGCTAATCTTTGAAAGCATTATAAGATGAGGCAAACCTAAGAAATGTTTAGCCAGTCTTAGAATTAATAATAGACAATGTAGCTATCATACCAAACATTAAGCATTATAGAGAAATAGAAATGCAGGTAGAATTTTACGCATACGGAAATTTGGGATGTACTCAATCAATATAGAGTAACAAAAATCCCAGACATTCAAAAAGACCAGAGTTTTCTAAAAGTTATTGTAGAATCTATGAAAAGAAATTAATTTTATGCAAGCATCAGTCAAATTGCATAAGGGGAACAAACTCAAGCAGTAGAGAACAGGGCAGCCACAACCATTCGTGATATTGCTGAAAAAACGTTCTTGTTTTAACGTCAAGAGATATTGTTGCAGCTGAAGACTATTATCATGAATCTTGCTAAAGGGACTACTCATAAAAATTCTATGGAAGCCGACGTTAAATGTATCACTGAGAATGATTACCAGAAACTGAGAAGGCAGCCCTCATCCCATCTCAGTACTATATAAAAACAGATGTATTTTTTAATGTAAGACTGATTCATCTCTTTACGCTTGCCAGTAAAATTAATGTTTTCTGAATGAATATGGCATCACTGGTATAACTGATGTTACAAAGAAACATATACGCAGCCATCTTGAAGTTAAAATTGGTGATAGCATTCACTTCTTTACAGTTTGAAAACAAAGTTACATGACACAAAACAACTTATCAATTAAAGCAATGGCCAATGATTATGTGATAGTGAAGAATGAACTTCCGCCACATAATGAAAAGGTAAAGCATGACATTTTGATCCAAAAGCTAGATATGTGCATTTGTGATGAATTTAAACAGTCTAGCATGCAACCATCATGGAATCCTCATCCTGAAGAACTGACATTATTGACAGATAAGAGGAAGTTCTTAACGGTGCAGGATCATCACACAGAGTTAATGGAAAAGTTATTCAACCCACAACACCCAAACAAAAAACAGTATAAAGGAGAACTGAAAAGGGAAAACAATTCCAATATATCCCCAGAGCCTTTATGTTTATATTTCCGGGAAAAGAACAAGACCACCACCAGTTTCGCCGGCAATTTTCTTTGAGAGGGTTGAAAATGCATCACCTCAAGATGTAAACTAAAACCACATGCAGGTTTTGGAAGCCATCTTTGATGTGATGGAGCATGAAATAAGTTCATGAACCGGTTTTAATATAACTTAACATAAAAAGGTTACGCCAGCAGGCACACTTGGCTATTTAGCAACTGTGAATGTTCCACCAACAGAAATGTCACCAATTCAAGAAATTCTAAATGAAACTATGTCCATTAAAGAGTCGTTATTTCATGAATTTATTGTATTTGTTCTCGATCAGGCTAGAAAAATAGCGTGGGTGTACCATGAAAATTATGGGAAAATTACTCTGGTGATGGTAATTTTCACATACTCT
>NC_090732.1:27402675-27405175 GCF_036898095.1 Palaemon carinicauda | reverse complement strand
TATATATATATATATATATATATATATATATATATATATATATATATATATATATATATATATATATATATATATATCTATATATATATATATATATATATATATTTATGATAAATTTTGCACATTTTTACGTGTTTTTTTTTCATATTCAAATAAGCCATATATATTTTTGATACATTAATGTCTGGATTCTCTTAACGACCTTGGGATCAGAGCCCCAGGCGAAATCACACAAAGGCAAGAGCTTGGCTCCGGCCGGGAATCGAACCCTGGTCGCCAAGCTTGTATAGACAGTGACTAAGCCACTTGGCCACGAAGAATCTTTCTTCGTGGCCAAGTGGCTTAGTCACTGTCTATACAAGCTTGCCGACCAGGGTTCGATTCCCGGCCGGAGCTAAGCTCTTGTCTTTGTGTGATTTCGCCTGGGGCTCTGATCCCGAGGTCGTTAAGAGAATCCAGACATTAATGTATCAAAAATATATATGGCTTATATATATATATAAATATATATATATATATATATATATATATATATATATATATATATATATATGTGTGTGTGTGTGTGTGTGTGTGTGCGTGTGAGTGTGTGTATAAGTATATTCATAAACTTATATATGCATATGTATACACACACAAATATATACATATAAATACACACACATATATATATATATATATATATATATATATATATATATATATGTGTGTGTGTAGAAATCACGAAAGCTGACACGTACATATGTATATATATATATATATATATATATATATATATATATATATATATATATATATATAAATATATATATATATATATATATATATATATATATATATATACATGTATATATATATACTTATATATATAAGTATATATATATATATATATATATATATATATATATATATATATATATATATATACGTCTTGAGCAATTGTAGTTGGAACTTTCACAATTATTGTGACTCCATATATTTACACAAGAGATTTTACAAATAGCACACGGCCTCCCATACACCATTCACCTTTATGTTTTACAAAAGCTTGTTTCCGAAAATAAAAATAAAAATTTCTCTCGAAATATATCATATCACATACCAAACCCTTTCCACAATTTTCTCTCATGCTCTTGTCTAGCAACTTTCAATCATTATAATCTTTTAGTAGATTTCAAATTTCTATTCATATTAATTCTTCTTAAAACCTATATAAATCATATATAAGTCATATCATGAGCATCATCCTTTTATTTTTTCTAATCAATATAAAAATATTCTTCAAAAATCACCCAATCAACTCAAGTCCTATACTAATGAAAATTTGCACGCATCCAGTTACCTTTATTTGTGGTTTCTGGTATGCAACTCATCTCTGTGTCTATATTCCCCTTTAATGTTATATATACTTTAGAATAGTTATGTTCATCAACCACTTCTTTCTACCATCTACACTAAGATTCATTAACCTGTTTCGTAGACTTCTACTGTTTTTCATTACCATACTCACATTTTTTTTCCTCAACTCTCCTCATTCGGACCATTTAAGTTTCTCTTACTAACTTGTAGAGTTTCTCTTTAGTTTCACTGTTACCCATAAGAAATTTACCAATATCCCTGAATTAACTCTCTTATTTATCATATCTATTCTATTTAATTGAAAATAATTATATCAGAGGAGTAAAGTTAATGTGGAGTAAGCATAGATTATAAATTTCTTTTACTGTTATCACTGAAATAAAAGTTGGAATCCACAATAGCAATTGTAAAGAAAAGAATTATAATCATGCTAGAGTATGATGAGATTTAAAACCAATCACTGAGACCTACGATATCATATATATTTTACTATTGTTCCATAGTTAAAGTAGTTTGTCAATAAAAACCTGTCATAACTGTTTTAAGTGGGAGATATGACTTTTTGTTGTAGATATATTGGACAAATACTCTAGGTTCAGGAGGGAGTTCTGGTGGCTAGTTCATTGATGTCTTTGATATACTCTCTTTTGAAATGACCTTCATAGAATAGGAGAAATGTAATTGCTTGTATTTTTCTCTGCCTGAGCTTGCTGCTGAGCTAATGCATAAGTTACTTCATATCGACTCTATGGAAATGTGTTGAATTATGGCTGTGGAATCCTTAAAGCGTTGTGTTCCAACTTCTTGTATATCTTATCTAGCCACAGTTTGAAATCCTTTAATAATGTGGTTTTTTTTTCCCATGTAGTTTCTATGAAAGACAATTGCCTTTGGGAAATCATTGTTTCCAATTGGAATCTAATATTTTGTTATATTCCCGCGGGTAATTTTCATTAAAAAATACAATTATTTCTATCATTCCGTTTATTCAGCCACAACAGCTACTGGGCCTCACAATGGCTTTGTTAGATTATTACAGGTTTACATTGAGTTTGCAATCTTTACATATATAGGGATTTGAATTAAAATAAGATAAAATTTATTTAGCAAGTCAATATGTAAAATAGGGAAAGAGAAAATT
>NC_090732.1:27385175-27392675 GCF_036898095.1 Palaemon carinicauda | reverse complement strand
TGCTGCTTGTTCTTGACTGCATCCTGAAAACCTGTCAATCTGGCTTCCCAAACCAAACTGACAATATATATATATATATATATATATATATATATATATATATATATATATATATATATATATATATATATATATATATATATATATATATATATATGACAACATGATAATCATAATAATTCAGGATGTCTTTAATAAAACAGAATGGAAGGATGAGGCAATATAATTTGTATGTATTTGCCTGTAACGTGAAATTATAAAATTTCCCAATACAAGTCAAGGGCTCATTCTTGCACGTTCTATCAATTACTTCTTCTGTGCCTGATTAAATGTTGCTTCTCAATTCCCCCACACCCACCCTCTCTCCCTCTCTCAGTGCAACACCATATTCATATGATTC
The DNA here is from genome assembly GCF_036898095.1 of Palaemon carinicauda. NCBI lineage: Eukaryota > Metazoa > Arthropoda > Malacostraca > Decapoda > Palaemonidae > Palaemon > Palaemon carinicauda. The sequence continues at coordinate 27,392,275 of NC_090732.1, read as the reverse complement.
AACTTCCTATTGTCGGGAGCTCACTCAGCCATTTTTTTAGTTATTATCGTTTTAAATGATGCATCAGCTTAATGTACCAACCGTGTTTCACACAATTGTACATAATTCCTTTTGTATATATTTCATTATGCTTGTATCTTCGCTCTTTCCTCGCTCTAAAACGAACATGAAAATTCATGTCTGGTTTTTCCTCTGTAATATTGTCTGTCATGTGAACTTGTTATGTCCTGTTGCCTTGAGGTTTTGTATATAAGGAGAGTGTTCTACAATAATATAACTCAGTCGATTGCTTCCTGCCTTTGAGTTCAAGACCCTCTCTCGGCTCCGTCACATTGGTGACCCCGGAAGTCGACTCGCTCCCACTGCCTTCCACCCCCACCTCCCTCGCCCCTCCATCGTTAGTACTATGGCGGACTCTACTACAGCAGTTGGCGCTGCGGCCGCCCCATTGAAACTTTCACCTTCGCCAGGGGAGAAGCATTTGCTTGGTTTCAGCGTGCAGAAGTCCAGTTTCGCATCAACAGCGTGACTCGCTCAAACACCAAAGCAGATTATGTTCTCGCGGCGATACCCGAGGACACCTTCCCGGAAATATCCGACTGGCTTTGTGAACAAGGAGACACCCCAATAGCGTAAGGCGGCCTCAAAACATACCTTCTGCAGCAGTACTCGCCGTCGCCAGCCGCCCGTGTAGCAAAGCTTTTTCGGCTCTCGCAACAACCGTTGAGGGACCAAAGGGCTTCGCTTGCCCTCAGGGAAATGACCAGTATCGCTCACCTTTAACCTGCCGCAGACGGCTCTCCTCGTGAGGTGAACCTACTTCGTGCCCTTTGGATACGCCGTTTACCCGGACCTATACGCGCTGCCATACCCGATGTCGATAGTTTACCCATAAAGGACTTGATGACCAAAGCCGACGCCCTTTATGGACAGCCACTTCAAGACCTCCATCAACGCCTCCACCCCTGACGAAGAGGATGCCTATTCAACGTCAACTGAAGCTGACATGAATGCCGTAGGAAATACACGCCCACACCGTGACATGACGAAGCAGAGACAAAGCCGCCCAATACCCACCAATCGCTCGCGCCCCAACGAACGACTTCTACAGCCACTTACTACCTCCCATCCGCCGCAGTTTTGCTACTACCACTTCAGATTCGGGGCAACTGCGAAGAAATGTGCCGAGGATTGTCAGTGGCCTAAAAACGTGTAAGCAGGCCATTGCTCGTGGCGGTGGCCTCCCGTGTTTCTAATTTTTTCTTTTTACAGGATGCAGGAACGTGCGTGCGATTTTTGGTAGACATTGGTGCTTGTCGTTCTCTTTTGCCAAGGAAACTCTTCAAGACACGAGGTAGTCTGTCTACATCTGGCGACATCCGCTTGGTAGCTGCCAACGGATCTGCGATACACACCTACGGTTACGAGAACCTCACATTATCATTCGGAAACGGTAAATTCAATTGGAAGTTTCTCGTTGCTGACGTCACCATGCCAATCCTCGGTGCGGATTTCCTCTCTCATTTCCACCTTCTTGTCGATGTAGCCTACCGACGATTGGTCAAAGCAGACTCGTACTTGTCGACACCTCTTCAACCCGCCCCCTCTAACCTCGCTCTCCACATTAGCGCACCCACGGATGCCTACGCCCACCTCCTCACGTCGTACATGGAAATTTTCCGTCAACACTTCGCCAAACGCCCACGGTTCCTGCCAAGCACGGTATTTATCACCATATCAAGACGACGGGACCCCCAGTCTTCGCAAAATTCAGACGTCTGGCACCGGAATGATTGGCAGCCGCCAAAGAGACGTTCGCCGAAATGGAGGAAATGGGCCTTTGCCAAAAGGCCTCCAGGCCATGGTCGTCACCCATACACATCGTTCTGAAGAAAGACGGCTCCCTCCGTCCGTGCGCGGATTACAGGCGCCTGAATATGCAAACAGAACCGGATCACTACCCCCTCCCAAACATTGCCGACGTGACCTCCTACCTGCACAAAGCGAAGGTTTTCTCTGCGCTCGATCTCCTGAAGGGGTATTATCAGGTGCCAATGAACCCAGAAGACATCCCTAAGACTGCTATCACCACTCCGTTTGGTACATACACCTTCAATTACTCCTGTTTTGGCCTTCGTAATGCTGGGGCCATGTTTCAACGTCTCATGGATGGCATCTTAGGGGACCTCCATTTCTGTGTATGTTATGTGGACGACATACTTGTGTTCTTCTCCTCAAAAGAGGAACACCTCCGTCACCTGCGCATAGTGCTCGACCGCCTGCAACAAAACGGCCTTGTAGTCCTGTACGACAAGTGTACCTTTGGCGCCAACGAAGTATCGTTCTTAGGGCACCGCATCACTCCTGAAGGTGCCCACCCCCTCCCTGAGAAGGTAGCAGCCGTTCAGAACTTCCCCGTGCCCTCGACCGTCAAAGCTCTGCAGGAATTCTTGGGCATGATCAACTATTATCACCGTTTTCTGCCAGCCATTGCTGCCACTCTTGCTCCCCTCTACGCCTCCCTCAAGGGCAAGCCGAAGGACCTGAAGTGGGGTCCCCTTCAAGAAGCAGCCTTCTGCAATGCAAAGAAGGCCCTATCAACTGCTGCGGCTCTCACTTTTCCTATCCCACACGCCCCTCTCCTTCTCTCCACCGATGCCAGCGACGACGCTATTGGTGCAGTACTCGAGCAGGTGGTCAAAGGCTCGCCCCGCCCATTGGCCTTCTTCAGCAGAAAACTGTCCAAGGCAGAATCGGGTTATTCTACCTTCGATCGAGAATTGCTGGCGGTGCACTTGGCTGTCCGTCACTTTCGCCATTTCTTAGAAGGTACGCCCTTCGTCATTCGCACAGACCACATGCCTCTGGAGCACGCCTTCACTCGACAGTCTGACGCCTTGTCCACCCGTCAACGCCGACATCTCTCCGCCTTGGCTGAATACAATTGCACCCTCCAATACGTCCCTGGGAAAATGAATCCCGTTGCCGATGCCCTGTCAAGAAACACGTTGGCTGCCGTTCAACTGGGATTGGATTACAACGCCCTGGCTGAAGCCCAACAACAGGATCCAGAGTATCAAGCTTGTAGGACATCCTGCACGTCCCTCCGTTGGGAAGACTTTCCCCTCGAAGACTCTAACACCACCCTCCTCTGTGACGTCAGTACTGGTAGACCGCGACCTTGGATTCCTGCTCCCATGCGCTGACAGGTGTTTGATTTCATTCACGGCCTTTCACATCCCTCGTGCCGTTCTACTGCACAGCTGCTGAAGGCAAAGTTCATTTGGCACGGCATTTCTAAGGATGCTAAGGATTGGGTCCGCGCCTGTACTTCTTGCCAAACTTCCAAAGTACATCGACACACGGATTCAGGAGTGGGCACCTTTCCTCAACCTCAGCGTCGTTTCGCACACATTCACGTCGACGTTATAGGCCCCCTACCCACATCACAAGGACATCGTTACCTATTTACCATCATCGACCGCTCCACTCGTTGGCCTGAGGCCATTCCCGTGGAAACTGCAACGTCCACCTCATATACATCTGCCTTACTCTCTGGATGGATTTCAAGATTCGGTATCCCTGAGCATATTACTTCTGACAGGGGAACTACTTTCACCTCTCAATTGTGGATGTCATTAGCGAATCTCCTGGGCATCACCCTACATCAGACAATGGTCTACAACCCCGCTGCCAATGGAATGGTTGAACGTTTTCATCGCACCCTTAAAGCAGCTTTGATGTCCCGCTGCAAGGATTGCAACTGGTTTACTCAGTTTCCCTGGGTCCTCCTGGGACTAAGGACCACTCCTAAAGACGCCCTCGACGTCTCGGCAGCTGAAATGGTGTATGGCGACCCGTTGGTCGTCCCTGCCGAATTTTTTCCTTCTACAACCTCCTCCGACGATCTCCAGCGCATACGTCCCGTCGTGGGAAAATTTACTCCGTGCCGCCAGACTTGCAAGCCCCCAGCGAAGCAACACATGCCAACGGACTTGCACTCTGCAAAGCACGTCTTCCTGCGCAACGACACCAGCAAGCCACCACTAACGCCCCCTTACACGGGCCCTTTCCTTGTGATCCGACGCAGTCCGAAAGCATTCCTCCTAAACATTCGGGGCAAAGAAGACTGGGTCTCCATTGATCGTCTAAAACCTGCTTATCTTCTGCCAGATGACCCGCCTACAGTTCGCCTCTCTAGATCAGGGCGCCCTATTTAACATGTACAGTATGTCATTTTTAGGGGGGGAGCCATGTACCAACCGTGTTTCACACAATTGTACATAATTCCTTTTGTATATATTATGCTTGTATCTTTGCTCTTCCCTCGCACTAAAACGAACATGAAAATTCATGTCTGGTTTTTCCTCTGTAATATTGTCTGTCTTGTGAACTTGTTATGTCCTGTTGCCTTGAGGTTTTGTATATAAGGAGAGTGTTCTACATTAAAAAGACTTCCCTAACGTGACCCGGACTACCCTTTCTCTCCTAAATCTCTATTTTTACCACTTATGCTTATTCACCTCACGAATCTCTCTCTCTCTCTCTCTCTTTCTCTCTCTCTCTCTCTCTCTCTCTCTCTCTCTCTCTCTCTCTCTCTCTCTCTCTCTCTCTTAAGTTATTCACAGTATGCTTAATAGATTTTTTTTTTTTAAATTTAGATTTGGAGGTTGTAGGAAATGATACTAATTGGGAATACCATCAACAACTTGAGATTTGTAGATGTTATTGTTGTCTTTAGTGAATCATTGGAGGCATTGCAAAAGGTGATAGAAGATTTTAAAAGGGAAATCATAAATGACGAACTTGAAGTGAATTTGAGCAAAACTTATATAATATTTATTGGAAATGTAGACAGACAACAAGTAAGAGATATGGACGAACCTCTCTTCTTTTAGGCGGGAGACTAGTTTACTTCTGTCATATTGTGAGTGACAAGAGTCTGTTAGGTTTGGGAAGCCAGATTGACAGGTTCTCGGGATGCAGTCGGAGACGAGCAGCAGCAACAGTTTGGAAGTATCACCTAGTTGATGGTGATGGTCCCGATACAGCAGGTGTGGGTCACTTGACGTCAACCCAGCTCCCGAGGTCAAGATGGTGACCAAACAATGGTTACTAGTTTTGAAGAGATAAATATGCTTACTTAAGACAGTAAGTGTTTCCGCAGAGAAACGAGAATAAAATTTAAAGAAAGATACGTGTGGCACTAAAAGCATTTGATTAATAAAAAAAATCAAATTATGAAAAGTGAAAGACCAATTTCTTTAAAAAGATAAGTATTTAGTTATTACTTGTAAATTTTTTCGAAAATTTCGGCCGATTTTTGAGCCGAAAATTTTTCCGAAAATTTTTTCGAAAATTTCGGCCGATTTTCGGGCCAAAAAATTTTTTTTGAGATTCTTTTCGGGCCGAATATTTTTAGCCTTTTCATCCAGAAGCTTGGAACTTTAATAAATCCTTAGAACACAAGCTAGTTAAAGCTTGAAGAAACTTTAAAAGGAAGAATAATGATGGGAATAACACCAAGAGATTAAATGAACAACATGAATACAAAAGCAAAGTAAAGTGGAGTATATTCTAACTATGTGTAAGAAAAATAAATGAACATGCGAAGGGCATATAATGAGAATAACAGACAATAGCACTAGAAAAAAAAACATTGAAGGGTTATAAGGAATTTTTTTTACAATAAAATTTTCAAATATTGGGAGAAATTTTTAGTAGGCGTCAGATATCTATCTCAAAAAGTAAATAAAATATTTCAAGTAATTCTTCGAATGGTGATAATTCTTCGACACTTAGTCATCGTAAGAATAAGCCAAATATATTATAACTATATCAGGGACGTGAACATGGTATCATTACCATGCAAAAAAGTACTAGGCCTGAATGAACGTGCAAATAACTTCCAATTGAACCTGGAATCCCATTATTCGTGTTGGCTTAGAGGAGGTTCAAATTCTGAAACTTTTAGTGAAGTATGGATTAATTAACTGTATTGTTTTCTTATATCAATGTCCAAAACAGGTGGGTACTGGTGGGCAGATACACAAGACGTGATTCATTGTTTGCATTAGCAATGTCCTAAAAGTAGAGAGGAGAAGGTGATCTGAAACCTCTCAGACAAAACCTCAAGTTCAAAGTACTGTTCACCAACATGTAATCCGGAAGGATTCTGATAGGGTAGAGTAATGATTTCCTACTTGAGATGTCCGAGATCTGCACTGAGCGGTGGTTGATCCTGTGGCTGGTAATCACAAGACCATCTGGATGCTACTTCTCCATGAGGCTCAATACTACATAGTATTATAGAAGTTTTATTCCACCTGTGACAAAGTTGTGTCATGATCTTCCTAAGCAGGTAGTTGAATCACAGGAACTTCTAAAATTTTCATGTTGAATAGGCTGACTTAAGTCTCTTTTTATGGTTAATTTTTTGAAAGACCCATTTCAATGTTGCTGCTGTTCTTAGATTATCTTTTTTTCAATTGTTGATTACTTCTCTTGTAGTTTATTTAGTTCCTTTCTTACTGGGCTATTTTTCCCTGTTAGAACTTTTGTGATTATAGCATCCAGCTCTTCCAACTAGGGTTGTAGCTTAGCTAGTAATAATAATAATAATAATAATAATAATAATATAATAATAATAATAATAATTAATAATAATAAGTAAGAGAGGAGTGTAATGGTTGATACTATTACCAGCATTATTGGTTTTGTTGATTATGTAAACGATGAAGAGAGAGAGAGAGAGAGAGAGAGAGAGGAGAGAGAGAGAGAGAGAGAGGAGAGAGAGGAGAGAGAGAGAGATGAGAGAGAGAGAGCCTTACCTTACCTTACCTTATTGCCTTATTTTTTTGTTTGGGTTCCCCCAGGTCCCTCAGTGTGAGGCACCTCGTATATCCACCAGAGAGTTGCTAATGCATCTTCCGGTGTATTTTGCATCTTCCAGTCTTGGATGGTCTGGGATGCATCTTAGGTATTTATCGAGCTTATTCTTAAACACATCTACGCTCACTCCTGATATGTTTCTTAGATGTGCTGGCAGCACATTAAATAGTCGCTGCATTATCGATGCTGGTGCGTAGTGGATTATTGTC
>NC_090732.1:27381658-27384675 GCF_036898095.1 Palaemon carinicauda | reverse complement strand
TATACACATATATGTGCGTGTGTATATATATACATATATATATATATATATATATATATATATATATATATATATATATATATATATATATATATATATATATATATACACAGAGAGAGAGAGAGAGAGAGAGAGAGAGAGAGGAGAGAGAGAGAGAGAGAGAGAGAGAGAGAGAGAGAGAGAGAGAGATAATTTTATGCATATATATATATATATATATATATATATATATATATATATATATATATATATATATATATATATACTGTATATATATATATATATATATATATATATATATATATATATATATATACATATATATATATATATATATATATATATGTATACATACATATATATATATATATATATATATATATATATATATATATATATATATATATATATATATATATATATATATTCATATATATATGTACACACACACACAGATATACTGTATATATATATATATATATATATATATATATATATATGTATATATATATATATATATATATATATATATATACGTGTGTGTGTTTGTATGTTTGTATAAGTTTGTCTATATATATGTATATACATACATACCTATATATATATATATATATATATATATATATATATATATATATATATATATATATATATATATATATATATATATATATATATATATATATATATATATATACATATATATGTGTGTGTGTGTGTGTGTGTGTCCATTTTATCCATGATTTTGTGGAAATATCACAAAGAAAATAGATATATTATTACATAAACTGAGTTAGAAAAAGTTATTCAGACGAAATCTTAAGTTTCACTAGAAGTTTAATGTATTCAGACACTAAATTAATCAACCTTAAACAAAATTCGTAAGAGCTTGAAATATTTGTAACATGTTTTGTGAATGATAGCAGATAATTACTGAAAATATAAACCAGTTTCTTAGGGGAAAGAACTAGACAGGGGTAATTTTTGCATTATGATATTGAAATTTGCACAGAATATGCATCCAAATGTGCACAATACCTCAGCCAATTTTAGTCTCCCTAAGTTGAATAATTTTTTGTTCTTGCTTTTTGTGGAATTTTTCTCTTATTATAAAATCTATCTCTTCTCTTCTTTATGAATCAATTTTAAAAATTTAAAACCCAACATAGGGCCCATAGTATATACAATAAAACCACATCAGCATATTTTCAAATTTTCCTATATATTTTTTTCTATCTCGTAAAAAAAATCAAATTTTTATTCAATTTTTTTTTGTTGGGGAGGGGGCGATAGGACAAATTTTGTAATACACTTTATTTCTACAATCATCCAGCATCATAATACTTTTTGAATTTTAAGAATTAGTCCGTAGATAAGGAAGTAGTTAGAAATTTGATAAAAAATACTATTTCGAGAAATAACAGTTTAAAGTTTTTATGCAATCACATTTGTTGGTAAAGCTGATCTGGAAAGTGTACACGGCTCCTGGTCCCCTTTTTTATAAAAATAATATTATCCCTTCTTTTAGACGTACTTATTTTTCTATTGTTGCATGAGAGGGGGGGGGGGGGGTGGTGTGGGCTTCATAGCATGCCAGGCCACTCATCGTTGTTAGGTTTGGTAATCTAACAGGCTCATGGCTGATATAAATCTCCTCTGCTTGCATATGCTTCCTTTTTTACAGTAGAGCAATAGATATGCTCTTTCTTCTAGTTGCTTTTAGTGCGAGAGATTTTGAACATTTCTTTCTTGCATCTTTCATTACTGGGATTAATGAGCCAGCAATGTATTCTACATTGTGCTCAATTGCTGCAATATGGTAGGCAAAAGTGGCTTATAGAGCCAACAGCAAGGTAGCCTGCGCATTCACGCAGAAAGGAAAAATATCGCACTTTAAAGAAACCAGTAAAAAAATAACTATGTCGCTGGATGATGTGGCGGTCAGGTAGATTCTGGGGTTAGGATATGCATGCACAAAATTGCAGTTTTTATCTACTAAAATGCTCTAGATTGCTTTCATCTTTCGCCTGACAACGGTACACACCTCAAGGCTACTGGAGGGCGGTAAAACTAAAATTCATGATCTTCACCTAAAAATCGAGTCTCTTCCCTCAAAAGAAGAATAATATTGCGTTCCATTATTAGTAAATACTGTTATTGAGGGTGTACTAACCACTACTTAGTAACCTGTATCTTCTGGAATTACAATTCAAATCACGTATAGTATAGTTCATAACTTTTTAACTAAACTGATATTTACAAATATTTTCCTGATGCATAGCAGAGTTTTCCTGATTACAGGATCATGTTAAGTCTATTTGGTTATTGTTATCCTGTTCTATTAATTTGGTTATTGTACTCTTAGAGCATCCTTTGATTCTCTTTAATCTCTAAAAACAAGTTATAATAACAAGCAGCTGTCAGAGGCCCACCAGACTGCTGAGCCCCGGGAGATGAGTAAACCCCCCCCCCCCCCACCCCACCCCCCTCCACCACTACCAAACCAACCCACATTTGATTACGTGCCGTGCCTCCCCTTCATTATTTTTACCCACAACAAGTCTTCAAAGCACTACATCAAACCAGGATTCCTTTCCTGTCTGGCATCCAATTCTTCTTTGCCCTTTTCATTATGTGACTCATTTCCTCAATAACCTTCCTCTCTGTATTTACTGTGTTATAACACAAAAGTTTTCCTTCTTCCATATGTAAAATTCATTTACAAATCTGAGATTAGCAGCTTCTGAAGTTGTGCTTTATAAGGATCAGTTACTTTCATAAAGCTACAGAGATTGATCAACATGTCCCTTTTACATTCATTATCCTTCCACCTCTATCTTATATGCTACCATCCATTCGGCTTTTTCTTGTTATTTCCTCTGCACACATCACACCAACCCCTAACTCTAAGGTCAATATTTCTGCCAAACGTTCCCAAAGATTTGCCAAACAACGCCGTTTTATTGCTTTCATATATTCAACAATGCCGACTTCTCACAATTTTTTTTTTCTGCTAC